>NC_065922.1:72098216-72401621 GCF_024586455.1 Bactrocera neohumeralis
CAAGTAAAGCAGAAGGAGTCTGTGAGGGTGTGAGTGCCTGAAAATATGTTAGAAACGGCGGCGGATTACGAATTTGCAAGGTTTGTTGTTGCTTGGTGGCAAATTGGCAGGCCGAAAGCGCTTTGGCTTTAACTAGCTGAGACGCAGGTGCTTAAGTAAATTGAAATGGGCGGGGGAAATGTGTTAGCAAAATCGGAAAATCAGTGTGGCATGACGACTGCTGAATTGTTTTTCGGTGATTTATGCGCGTGGAGATTTTTTTGTAGAAAAAAATTGAATTAAATTAAGTGTAAGGTATTTAAGATAAAGCAAACAACTTAAATTAAGAAAAAAACATAAATTTCTTAAATTTGAATTATGTGATTAAAATTTAAGAAAAGGTAAAAAATATGAAAAATTAAGAATTAAAATTTTTAGGGTTTATTAAAAATGAATGCCAAATAATATTTATTAATTAATAAAATATAAATTTGTTCCAAAAAAAATTTAAAATCTTCCTAAGAATTAAAAATTTTATTTTTTAAAAAAAAAAAATAATTTTTATTTTTTTTTTAAAAGGAAAATATTTTTAATTTTTTTGTTTTTCAAAAAAAAATTCGAAAATATTTTTATTTTTCGAAATTTTTTTTCTAAATCAAAAAAGGGTTGCCAATTTTTTTTTAAATTTTTTTGTTTGTTTACAAAAATATATTATTCTTAATATTTTGAATTTGCATTTTTTTACACAACTAGAACAAAATATTTTTTAAGCAAAATTTAAAAATTTTCAATTTTTTTGGTTTGTTTACAAAAGTATTTTATTCTTAAATTTGAATATTTTTGAGTTTTCGTAATTTTTTTTTTTTTTGACAAATTTATGTTTAAGTGTAATTTTTAAATATAATAAATTTTCAAAATTTTTTGTTATTTCAGTAATGTTAAAAATTTAAATTTTTTTATATTTAAATTTGGAAATTATTAGATTTCTAAAATTTTTAAAATTTCAATTTTTTTAATTTATATATTTTTTTATTTATATTTCTCTTCATGAAATTTAAGTAGCTATTTTTATTTTTGCACTAATATTATACAAAATATTAATGTTTTAAGTAAATTATTCTACTATTGCAATTTTTCATACCCGAAAATTCCTTGGTAGAAGGGGAGAGTGTTTTAGTGGGTACAACACTCACTTGGGTTGACGATCCCTGTATGATGGGAAGGCATTTTAAACCCTCTTCACGTTCTAGAACAAAAAAATTGTTTACCTGTTCGGCAACTCTGTTGAAACAAATATTCCTTTCAATCGTTGTGAGATCTCACACACACCTTTCATATGAATAACTAAAAAAACGGCCCACCTCACCACCATTTTCCTGCCACAATCATCAATTTTAAGCTTCAAAAAAATCTCAGTACTATTTCACAATTTTAACAGGCTGGCAATGCATCAATGCAACCGTACTTCAATGCAACAATGCTTCAATGCAGGTGGCAGTTGCGAATTTGTAAGCGCGACAGCTCAAGGTCAGCGTGCGGCGATAATTTTGATAGCAATTGAAGGTTGCGCCACCGTCGAGACCAATGACGGCGGCAGTGAACTGCAGTCGGAAAACGCAAAGCGCCACACGCTCTTCAAACTGCCAGTCAGCTAACAGAGCTGTCAATTTGTGGGTAATATTTGCGGCGATTCGGCAACCTTGATGCAAGAATGGCATAGGGATTTTAGAGACCGCGCTTACATGATGAAAGATGGCAGTAGCGAAGGTTAACTGGAATATTTTTGTTGTAATGCCAGCTGTACTCAAGTTTATTTAAGAGAAATTTCGAAATATTTATTTTTAGTTTTGGACTTCCAGCAGTCAGTTGTTGATACAATTTCTGACTAAGTAAAGTTACTCATACGTCATGTAGTTCATAAAAAAAATCATATGAAAGGACATTGTTTATATTTTAAGGCAGTAAAAATAACCATAATATAATGGAATAATAATGTTTAAATAAAAAATATTTCTAAATAGGGCAGAACTCGTTCCTACTACTATATAAAATAATATACAATTTTCTAACCTTCCCTTTTTAAGGAGTATATAAGGCATATATTAGCCTATTGCGCTTAATAAGTTTTATTTTGCTACCAAAAATGATAGTAATTAATATGTACTTATCGCTTTTACTAATTGTATGGACCAGCCTTTTATAAAATAATTTTTCTTAACTCTCCTTTAAAGAATATATAGAGTTGTTTGATAGAAGTTTCTGCCAGTAGCTTATTTTCTCACTAGTTGACCTCAGCAAGCGGCATAGTAAGCATTAAATGCTCTCAGCTTTCAATTATTGTCCTTGTCTACACACTAGCCTCTCATCTCCTGCTACTCTAACTGTTATTTAGCTTTAAGTATAACTTATTATTTTTACCTGATTTACGTTGCGCCTGTTTATCATTTTAAAGGCACTAAATTATCCTCATCTCGCTAAGTTATAAGTGTTTGTGCGCTTCCATTGTGTCTACCAAGCAACCTATATGACTTGTAGACGCTCACGGCAGGCTTTTCAATTTAAACCCTTTTTATTAATATTACTTTTTTGCTGCTCGTGCTCAACTTGCCTCTTCACGCGCGTCGGTTAAATGACTTCCCGCGCAGACAAGCATGCGAAATGTATTACAAAGCAAGCTGCCACGCTTGTGTGAGTTTGCTGTATATGTCACACTGCACACAATGTCTGCCTGTGCAACTCTGGCGTCTATATATGTAGGCTTTTGAGTCCAAATATATATTATATTGCTTTTTTCATGTATATACATATGTAGATTTATAATTTATAAATATACATATATATGTCTGTGTATTTTGTTTAAATATTTACGTTATTTATTTACGCTGTCTTATTCGCACCTTTTATTTAGCTGCTTATTCCACTTCTCAACAGGTTAGCTTACTTCAGTTAGAAAATAAAGCATAAGAAGTTTTCACAATATGGTATATAAGTATTTATATTGCACACCTACACACGCAACTTTTGCATATTTCATATGCACTGCCTTACAAAAGCTTGCTTTGAATGCTTTTACAAGCTCGCAAAACACACACACACCAATATGTACTCACATGCCTAAAGTGGTACCTTGCTGACTACACTTACTTGTTTGCCAGATTTAAGCTAATTTGTCATGTGTCTTGTCTTTTTGTTCACACCACGCCTTGATTATATGTTGCAGTCTAACATATGAACACCCAACAGCGCGAAAAATACGCTTATATGCATATATATGTATAACCGATTTCGTTAGCATCCACATGTGTGAGCCTTAAATATTCAACAGGCTTGTTGAAAGTATCCATTATTTTTTTTATATAAATTATGGCTCACGCATACATTTTATATGACTTTGATATCGTTTGTGCGCTCTAAATGTAGTTCGATTTATTTTTAGCGTTTACTATATACCTGCTTAATGTTTCTGATGTTGCGTATACGCCGTGGCAGGTCCGGTATGTGGTGTGATTGGCTGAAGTTTCAATTGTTTTAGCTTTGGAGGCTGCAGTGATGTGTGATACGATAACTATAAGTATATACAACGTACAGGTGGTATACTTTCTAAGTAAAAATTTATGTATTTAATGCTGAAAAAGGCATAACAGTCTACAATTTCTATAATAATATAATCATTGGAAAATTTTTAATTTGCGAAATTATAAATAATCTTTCCTTCCTCAAAATTCATTGTAAATAATCAATCAATCCACCTTCTTAATCGGTTCTTCCAAAAACCTCATTGTAAATATTCAATCAATCCATCTTTCAAGTAAGACAATTCATCATTGTTTTTCTGAAAATTTTGTTTTATCATAACCTCAAAATTTGTAAATAAACCGATAATCGCACTTTTACAAGAAAATTAATAAAAAAAATAACGAATACTTGGTAAATAAAATTTCGGAGCCTTTTTCTTAAGCAAGTTTCTGTCTTTCCAGTTAATTTTTCACCGAATATATCGGCCTTTAGACCAATTATAAATATTAGTATGAATGAAACTAGATGCGTTTGTACTTTATAGTAAAATATAAATCGCCACCAAAATTTATTGAAAATAACTCACTCACTCTTCTCTGACTTCCCCCATTAATACCAAATATGAAGATTTCCAGTTATGTTATTGTAACAAATGATGCGCTAGGTAGCGCCGTGAATAATATTTTTTATAAAATTGCTACTTATGAATCGGGGCCATAGGTAGCAATTTTATGCTATTTTTTTTTAATTTAAATTTACATCCATCAACTAATAATTGTATGCGTTTTTTATTTAATGTTTAATTTGGCACGTTTTTCTGATTTTTCACTATTTTTTTCTAATAAAAACTCTTTGCAAAAAAGGCGCGCTAGATGTCGCTGAGGTCGAGATACTTACAGATCTCTTTTTTAATTAATTTCTATATTAAAAAAAAAACACTTTTTACTATATTAAATAAACATTTTATGTAAAGAATTTATAAACATCAGCCAATTGAAGCTAAAGTCACAAAAATTTCATTTTTTTATTTTTTAAGTTTTTTTTTCCTTTTAGATTAGTTACTTCCCTAAGCATACTTAAAACGCATCGCAAGTGTCTTAATCCTTGTTAAAGTCTCGGTAAGCTCTTTCGCCGTTTTCTCTGAAATTTTAGCATATTTATTTTGTCATTAATTTGACCAAAATCAGTTTATAATTTTTCGTATTTATCAATATCGCTATTTTTTCCATTTTTATCGACTTATTCTGTATTGCGGTCATTTGGAGTCGATTTAAAGGCATTTTTAATCAAATCTAGAGACATTTTTATCAAATCCAACATTGTATAAATCCCTAAATTTTTCATTTGACATTTGCATATAAGCTAATATCCGCTTTAACTGCACTCTATCTCCAAACCTCTTTGAAGAATTATATTTTACGCACTT
The DNA here is from genome assembly GCF_024586455.1 of Bactrocera neohumeralis. Classification (NCBI taxonomy): domain Eukaryota; kingdom Metazoa; phylum Arthropoda; class Insecta; order Diptera; family Tephritidae; genus Bactrocera; species Bactrocera neohumeralis. The sequence goes on from NC_065922.1 coordinate 72,103,138, forward strand.
TACTTCGCTCTCTGACACCAGCACCGCCTTGCCATTCAACTTCCACGCCTCCTCTTGCCTGTCAGCACATGCTTAGCAACTTAGCATATTTGCACTCCCTTGACACTACTATATAGCCCGCCTTGATTTATAAATTTCCTTTGAAAAACTAATCATTACATCAACTCATCAACGCTGGCAATCAAATTGCATACTCAACTAAATGTTACGTATACGCCCCGTTGTGCCATATCACTGCAATGCCAAGTACTGTGTCTGCTGTAAATATTTATCGCCAATACAAGCGCATAACGATTACAAATTTTTCACGAGAGCAAAAAATATTTTTAATCTCAGCTCAAACGGGAAAAGGTCGACGTAGCAAGCAGCAAACAACAACAAAAAGTGTTTGTATATACGTTTACATGGCGCTTAAGCGACCTTGACTGTCAGTTATTGACTGCGTCGGGAATTATTATTATATTTCTTTTTTACTTTTTTCAACTTTTTAAGCACAACAGTCTCATGCTAGATTTATAAGTCGCTGTGAGTGGCACACTGCCTTAAAAGAGTGCGCATTTATATGTTTTTCTGCTAGATAGCAAATAATTTGTACGCTTTCATGTGCATATTAGTACGATGTCTTATTCAATGTGCAAGCTGGCATAAACATAAATAACTAAACGCAAAAAAGTGATTCACAGCAAAAATGGTAAAGAGCAAAATAAAAATTTAACTTCGTTTGCACCAAAACTATAATACCCAACACAAATAAAAAAGTTTTCTACAGAAGAACTTGATTTTGATCCGCCAGTTTGTATGGCAGCTATATGATATAGTGGTCCGATCTGAACAATTTATTTGGAGATTATAACATTGCCTTAGACAATAATATCTGCCGAATTTTGAGAAGATTTCTCTTCAAATGAAAAAGTTTTCCATAAAGTATTTTTCAATCATCAGGTTATAGCACTATATGATTCTGATCGAGCAATTTGTTCGGATATTTTCACTGTCTTGGGCAGTAATGCATGCTAAATTTCGTACAAATATCTTGTAAAATAAAAAAGTTTTGCATACAAGCACTTGATTCCTATCGATCAATTTGTATGACAGCTATACGCTATAGTGGTCCGATCTGAACAATTTCGTCGGAGGTTGCAGCGTTGTCCTAGGGAAAAACCGGTGTCAAATTTCGTGAAGATAACTCGTCAAATAAAAAAGTTTTCCATACAAGCACTTGATTTCAATCGTTCAGTTTGTATGGCAGCTATATCCTATAGTGGTCCGATATCGGCATTTCCCTCAAAGTGAACAGTTCTTTTGGGAGAAAAGCACGTGTGCAAAATTTCATATCGATATCTCAAAAATTAAAAGACTAGTCTGCGTTTACAAGCAGGCATAGCTAAATCGACGCAACTCGTCACGTTGATCATTTCTATACACATATGTACTTTATAGGGTTTACAACGCTGGTTTTATATTATAAGCTTTGAGCTAAACTTAATATACGCTGTTGAGGGTATACTCAACCAAATTATATACAAACAGTGTGAAATGCGGTTGGAGTTAGTGAAAAGTGCGCCAAACGAAATAAAAATTATTGTGAGACGTAGCAGCGTGGCAGCTGGGCTGAGTAACGGAAATAAGCTGTAAATTGTAAATATGCACAAATGTACATTTGTATGATTCTACACATTAGCAAACATTTAGCTATCAATAACGGTACATACTCATATAGCCGCCTCGCTGCTGGATTTCCTGTCAGCATTACTCACACTCGCTTGGCTTTAAGCAGAAAAGCGCTGAAATAGTGGAAAAATAAACTAAAAAGGAAAAATATAACAAAATACGTGAAAGCCGCTTAGCGGGATTAAATTTGTTGTATGATTGCTTTGCCACAAAATGCTGCAAACAAATGCGCGCACGAGCATGCAGATGGCGCAGAGAACCGTCTATAAGTGCATATATGTATATATGGTATATCTATATATGTATATGTACTCATATTTGTATAAATCTGTATTGAGCATAAGTTTTTTGTGCGGCCACATATTTTGCGTCCAATTTTTCCCACACACACACACACACATACGTGGTCCCTTTAATGCTGCTTTGTATTTCTCATTTTCCACCTCTTTTTTTATGTATTCGCATACAAATAATCCGAAATAAATCAAAAGCAAACCAAACCAAGCAACCGAGCGTAAATGTTAAGAGTTCTTCTTCCCATGCAGCCGGATATAACAACAAATTTCATTCATTTATGCACAGACATCTGTGTGTGTGTGTGTGTATGTGCGATATTAGAAAAATTGTTGACTGGAAAATCAAATCAAAAGAAAAATCGTTAAAGGAAATCCTGAAGTGGGTATCAAAAAAAGCCAAAAGTCAAGGCTATATCATATATGTACATATGTCTGTATTAAGCTTGCGTTAGACTTTTGTTTTCATGAAAAGCTGCCGGCCACTGCCAGTACATATTGGTAAATGCGAACTAGAGATTTCTAGAGAAAATAGCATATTCTATAAAAATTGCAGAGAAAAATAATAGTTTTCGGCACAAAATTAATTATATAACTTTTAGTACTAATTTTCTAGGCGCCAATATTACATCTTTTTAGCATCAAATGCTTTATAATTTTTATGCTTTTGCTATTCTTAGCAGTGAAAACGTAAAAAAATTAATTACATTTATGTACTAAACTTTTGTACTAAATTTTAGTACATTTGGTGGACTAAATTTTTAGTACAAGTTTTTTCAGTAAAAAATATTAGTACTAAAAAATAGTTTTGCTACAATCCTTTGCATTTTCGTGCTAAATTTTAGTACATTTTGAGTACATGTTTTCAGTAAACAAATTTTAGTACTAAAAATTATGAAATTATAAGTACTAACATTTTTTGTGAATATTAAGGGCTGACTAAATTTTAGTACAAGTTTTTAGTTTTATTTTTTACTTGTTTAGCTATTTCGTAACCAAATTCAGTACTTCAACGGTATATCCCTGCGTTTTAACAGTTTTCTAAACATACATACATAATATATAAATATTATAATATACATATACATATGTACATATGTAATTATAAGCCTGCATAGCGTTTAAGAATTTTAGTACACAATTGTATGCCCTTGTACATAGTTGCTTTCGATTAATTTCGCACGAATTTATGGTATACTCAATGATAACTCTACTGTTTTATGGACTTGAACACCATATTAGATGACAATTTTTTCGATAACGTCAGTTTCTGTACTAAAAATAAATTTTTTTAAATACAACATAAAATTATTTAAACTACACGCGTAGTACAAAATTTTTAATTTGTTTTATGAGTTTTAGTACACTTTTAGTACTAACTTTTTGAATTCATATTAGTACTAAATTTAATTACGCACTCTTCATTTTCTTTACGAAAATATCAAGGCAAAATTTGTAAACATGAAAGTCATATATTAGTACACTTTTAGTACAAAATTTTAGAAACAAATTTAGTACCAATATAATCGAGCTACACTTGTTTTCATGACTAAAGATCTTGGACATGAAAATTTTTATGATATTTAAGTGCTAAATTTTAGTACTAAATTTACTAAATTTTAGAACTAATTTTAGTATCAGTTTTATTTTCCTATACAAAAAAAAATCAAATAAAATTTCTCGAACACTTCTGTAAATTTTATTTCAATATCAAATTTTAGAACTTTTTTAGTACTAAATTTAATTACGCACTTTTCATTTTCTTTGTAAGAAGATGAAATCAAAATTCTTAAACGCAAACCAGCCCCAACTGTTTTAGTACATTTTTAGTACCAAACGGTACATTTCTAGTATATTTTAGTACCAATTTTTAGAACTTTTTTAGTACTAAATTGAATTATGCACTTTTCATTTTCTTTTCAAGAAGTTGAAATCAAAATTCTTGAACGCAAATCAACCCTAACTGTTTTAATACATTTTTAGTACAAAATATTAGTACTATTTTTAGTACAAAATTTTGGAATTTCAATGCTAAACCTGTACTACTGTAATATTAGGGAGCTAATATATTTGTATATATTACATATACCGACGAGAACACCTACATACATACATACATACATATAGGGTATGAATGACCTTGTAAGTTTGGCATAATAATCAATTTTTTAAGGCGGTTTGACATAGACTTCTACATTGGTTAATAAATTTTATAAATGTGTGTGTACATACATATATATGTTTTGCTATGAAAACATCGTACACATATATAAAATCGGAAAATCATTAAAAGACTGCATAGATCATGTGTCATATATAACAATCAGTCATGTGTAAGAAAAAATCGTGTGTATGCTTTCCTTCCGCTATCTACCTGAAAGTTATTTTATGGATCTCAGCTTATTTTTTTTTTTTATCTTTTTATATTCTTCTTAGCATTATCACACTGTATTTGAGATATCATACACTTATATTATACAAGTATATAGACGCAAACAATATGGAAGTGCGTGACTTGGCTATCTTTTTCTCCTTCTTTATTGGCGTAGACATCGCTTTCTTGGTTATAGCCAACTTAGCTTTTCATTGGGAGTGTTTTTTTTACGTGACGGCTCTCAAACACAGCGCACAGCTTTGAGGACGGAGGATTCGCCTTATCACTTTAACTAGCCTTCAAACAGATATTTTTGGCTACCTAGAGAATACTTGGTCTAAGACCGTAAGTCATGAGCTGCTTGAGTCATATGTAAAATAATCATTTCTGGCAACTCCCAAGTGAATGGCGCTCAGAGAATTTTCCTCATTTGAGTGAACTTCTACACATGGCTCCATCCTCCTTGGCTTGGCAATAAAGCTGTCATATTATCATGTAAATGTTTAGTGGGCCACTCAGTCTTGGTGCAAACCTAACCCGTATATCAGCCCATATTTATGAAAATACTTTTTCAGTTCTATTTTTCAAAAATTATACATTTCATGCAAATATTTGCTAATAATCTACACTTTTTATTTGGCAGTGAGTTGTCGAAAAGACTCAAGCGCTAATCTTAAAACAAACACGAGAACAGGCCATTGCCTTATATGTACCTACTTAGGATATATAACACAGCGTATATAATACTTTCTTTATTCCTCTTATATTATTTTTTTGGAGTTTAAGCACCTTACGGACCTTTGTTGTTGGTCATAAAAAGTACTTTTATGAGTTAACAGCGATAGCACAAATAAATGCGCGTGCAATTTGAGAATCTGTAAATATATCTGTCTGCTTATATGTATGTACATATGTTTTGCTGTGAAGATTTCATATCATTTGGCGAGTGTTTTATAAGCCAGAAACAAGTGTCACTGCTTTATTGCTGTCATTTAATCATTTTATGATATTTTTATTCGAAAAAAGGCGGATGAGTATTTGCATATATATTCAGATTGAATATACATATATACCGACTTAAAATCGTATGAATTTTTAAAGAATATTTTTTTAATACAAAAATTATTCTGAAAAGAATGTCAAAGCGAAATTTATTGTATTCATATCAATCCTTAGTAAAGGCAAACTCAATACTTGATCCATAATATTGTCCCTGACATTCACACACAAACTTTTTCCTACTGGTCTCTCTATGCTATTTATAACTTGTGACTTTTCCATTGCCGCCATTCGCAACACACTTTAAGCCTCTCACACCGCAGTTGAGCTAAATTGAGTTAAATCGCATGGAAAGTGTTTGACAGTGAGCGGCAGGAATTTGATAGCAACAATAATGGCAAACAGCTTTACTGTTATAATAATAGTGCTAACGGAGATAAGAACAAAAACGAAACAAAATGTAAGCGGCTTAGTGAGTAAGTGAGAAAATAAACAGTTATTCTTTGAGGTGCATTGATTAGCTGAAGTTGAGGCAAGGCGCTTTGAAAGGAAGAGAAAATGGCAGGCACCTGAGCGTAAAAGTCACTGGACGCCATAAGAAAATAAGCACAAAAAAAATAAATAAAAATGTAAATATAAGAAATATGATTAATTGAAAATGGTATACAAAAAAAATAATAATATTAATAATTATTCTCACGGGAGCATAAGTTCTGCACCTTTGCTTTCTATTACTCAGCTGTGAGCATTCAAATCGACAAACTTTTTCTCAGCCCACTCACATGCTATATGTATTAGAAGATACACACACACGCAGAGACACATATGCGGCCTATATTTGTACGTAATTTCATGCGTTGACATGAAAAAATGACTTTCCCCTCTCAAACTTTATACACACAAATCGCCATCAGGCACTTAACTGGTTGTTGGTCAATTGAAGGGGCCAACATTCGACACTCGACACAGGTAAAGAGGCCAAACAACAACCGGGGGTCAAAGCAGCGCTTCAAATGTGTCAAGCAGTGGACAACTCACACGTATAAAATCGTGCTATGAGCGTAAAGGTGAGGCATAGAAAGTGGCACAGGCGCCAGAGAGATGGTGGCAAGAGAGGGGAGTTGCAGTGAGGCTGCAATCGTTTACGAAAAATAAAGAGTTGGCTTGATATGGCACAGTGGGCAATGTATGTATTTGTTATTGTAAAAAAATTGTAAATATTGAAAAAAAGTTACATTAAAGAAATCATTAAAATAATTAGTTATTAAATAAGTACCAAAAATATTTAAAAAAAAATAGCTAAATTTTGCCAAAAAGTTTTTTCTATAAGACTATACATGTACATATGTATATTTTGTTTTAAACTTATATTCATTTTTTTGAATTTAGTACACATTTTTAGTACTCACTCAAGCCATAGTACTAGTGGTACAAGTGGTACTAAATTTCACTTTCAAATAACAATCTTGAAATTAACAAATAAAATTGACCAATTTTTGTTTTAAGTTTAGTACTGAAAATATTTAGTTTATTATATATTATTTTTTTTATTAAAGTAAATTTTACCATTTTTTTTAAATTCTTTTAATACTACAACATTTTTATGTATATTTAAATACTAAAATAGTTATTATTACATTAGTTTATTTAAAACAAAAAAAATATTATTAAAAAAAATATTTTTTTTTTTGAAAAAACAAAAATATTAATAAAAAAATATTTATTTATTCAAAATACATATATGTATGTATATGAAAATAAAAATAAAAAAATTAAAATTATTTTTGTTCATTATTATAAATAAGCCCACTGTGCCATATTATTTTTTATTGAAGTAAAATATACCATTTTTTTAATTATTGTGGTACTACAACATTTTTCTGTATATTATTTAAGTAGTAAAATTATTATTATTGTTTTAGTATAATTAAAACAAAAAACTGTTATTTAAAAAATATTTTTTTTTTATTTTTGGGAAAAAAATATTAATAAAAAAATATTTATTTATTCAAAATATATGTATGTATATTAAAATAAAAATAATTTTTTTTTTAATTTTTTTGTTCATTGCAACAAATAAGCCCACTGTGCCTTATTATTTTTTTATTGAAGTAAAATTACCATTTTTTTAATAATTGTTACTACAACATTTTTACATAGTATATTCCATTAAAAATTATTGTTTTAGTATAAAAACAAAAAAAAAATTGTTTAAAAAAATACTTTTGAAAAAAAAAATATTTAAAAAAAATAAATATATATATTTAAAAAAATACTTTTTACTTTTGAAAATATTAAAAAGAAAAATATTTTTTATTATTATTATTTTTTTTAATATTTTTTTTAATTTTAATTATTTTTTTTAAATATTTTTTTTAAATTAAAAAATGATTTATTATTAAAAAAATATTTTTTATTTAAAATGCATATTTTTCATTATTACAAATAAGCCCACTGTGCCAGCGCCGGCAAAATGCAAAGCCAGCCAGTAAAGCAACAGCCTGGCAGCAGCACACATAAAACAAAAACAATAAAACAACACCGCCCGAAAGGGCAAGCGGACGACAAAGGAACTGCTAAAACAACAAATACCACTTAAAAGAGCGAACTCAAACAGCAAGCAAAGCAAACACAGCCACGCTAACGCCAGAAAATATGCTAAGCAAACAAGCACACACACATACGTACATATGTATAGACGCGTGAGCCACGTAAAAGAGAGCATGTGGAAACATATGACAAGTAGATATGTATTAAAGGTGTATATATGAGTAATACATATACATGTACATAAAAGATATATGCGTGTGAATAAATGTGCTTTGCCTGGCTACCTGTTGGAAATTCGCTATTTTCCCCCCAAAGTAGCACAACAAACTGGGATTTCAATAGCGAAAAAAAATGTAACGGAAATAAGAACTAGTACATGTAGGCAACCAAATTACATATGTTTGACGTCCGGCGTGCGCTAAGGCGATGTGTCGGCCAACACAAGACCTAGCCAGCCCAAACGTCGAACAACAATTGGCGCCAGCGTACGACAGTGCGGCTAAGTGACCAACCGGACAGCTAACGGCACACGGCCAGCAGTGGCGGCTGTCGCCCATGTGTCAATGCTGGAAAGTCTACAAAAAGCTTCCAGTATGAAGAGCGCAAAACTGTTGTTGAGAGCGCTGAGAAAATAACCCTGAAGCCGCGGAGCGCAAGAGCAAAGTACCGTTCGAAAGGCAAATGAATTAGAAAGTTGCGTAAATTTAAGTGTATATTTGTTAGTAACTCTGCTTGACTGCCTGGAGCATCCTTGCTGTCGCAGCGCTGCTGATTTGTGTGCTCTCCCACTCTCCCGCGCTGTAAAGATTTCACATGCATTTTTTATGAACTTGCGGGAAATTTCTACTCGTTTACTTTTTGGATATGTTTTTGTTGTTGTTGACACTGTTGCTTGCCAATGATATACATATGTATATATGGGTATGTGTAGCAATGCATATGTGTTCGTGTGTGTGTATCTCTATTTATGTTTTTATGTTGGTTGTTGGCGAAGTTCTACCTTCAATGTTTGTTTATACGCCGTTGGTCATTAATTATTAAAAAAACAAGAACAAAGTAGCTCACGCCGTCAAATGCTTTGATAACCGTACATACTAGGGCGATAATAAAGCGACCAGGTAGAGATCAGAGCAGCTGTGTACTTGAGTGCACCCTTGAAGGCATCGGTTTATTCACCTTCGGAGGATATAAATAAGAATAAATAGTACACAATCGTGGTCCGAGGTCCAATTTAAATACTCATTAGAAATTTTTCCGTAAAACGGGACGATGTTTGAAGTAATCTAAAGCACGATGCTTGACGATTTCGGAACCGTATCTAGCTTTTTCGAGGTTGCCACTCTACGAGCCTGAGTTAACTAGCTTAAACAGGTCCAGGAGCATTATCGAGCTCACGCCACGACCAGTCATAAGTCAAGTTCTTTGTTTCAAACATTCAACTGTCAAGATTCAACATGTAATTGGAACCATCAAACCCGTTATTTCGAAGCTATCTCCATGCGAATCTAAGTGAACTTTCTTAAAAAGCTCACATATTGTCGATCTAAAGTTGGATCAGTCATAAATAAAGTTCGTTCCACTCAAACCTTCATTGGTAAAGGTTCCAGGTGTAGTTGGAACGATGAAACTAGGCATTTTGAAGCATTTCAAGTTCACAATCTTACAACGGGTCAGTCTTTTCGATTTCAAACCAGATCAGTCACAAGTCAAATTTCTTCCAATCATACCTTCTACTGACAAGATACCACGTTTAATAAGAATCATCAAACCAGCTATTTCGAAGCTATCTCCATGCGAATCCGAGTGAAATATATTAAAAAGCATCAGTCTTTTTGATCTAAAGTTGGATCAGTCATAAGTCAAGTTCGTTTCACTCAGATCTTCATTTGTAAAGATTCCACGTGTCATTGGAGGACAGCAACTAGGTATTTTGAGGCCTTCTCCATGCGAATCCGAGTAAACTGCCTTAAAAAGCGTCAGTCTTTTCGATCTAAAGTTCGTTTCACTCAGACCTTCATCTCTAAAGATTCCATGTGCAATTGGAACGATGAAACTAGGTATTTTGAAGCCATCTCTATGCGAATCCGACTTCACAATCTCAAAAAGTGCCAGTCTTATCGATTTCAAGCCAGATTAGTCATAAGTTAAGTTCCTTAAACTCAGACTTTGAACTGCAAAGAATCCGAATAAACTATCTGAAATAGTGTCAGTATCGTTGATCTAAAGTTGGATCAGTCACAAGTCAAGTTCGTTCGACTCAAAAATCAACTGTAAAGATTTCGAATGTGGATTGGAACCATGAATTGCCAAGCCAACCAAAACTTGATGTATTTTTATTTCCAGTTTTGCTCTTCTTGAGCTGGGAATAAAAACTTAGGAGCTCAATTACATTTGGAAATATCACCGGTCGTAGAAGCCGCAATACCTACAATAAAATAACGCTGCTAAATGCACTTCAAATACCTCGTTGGCATAATTTACTCTATTTGACAAAAACAAATCCCATTGGCCCATTAAAAATGGCAATTAAAGTCTTTGATAATAATCTCAATATTAAAATACTGATAAGATTAAGAAAGATTTTATGGCGGTTTTACATCAAATTTGATTTAAAAGGCGCAACGCTTGGATAATTAGTATATAAACGAAACAACCGTCGCGCGGCAACACCGGAAAACTAAGCAGGATGCGTACAGTGCAAAGTTTGATATTGCTTTTCTTGGCAATCGTCATAGGACCGCAACAAACTTGGCAGGTATTTATAGTTTAGGAAACAGAAGAAGCAAAACGAGCTAGCTTCAGCTTTTGTCATCTTTCCTGTTCACCATTCTACTTCTACATTTTGCAGCTCTCGTTACCCACCGATCCCACCTATCAAGCTGGCGTGGTCGAATACATGCCCGGTGTGGGCAAAGGCAAATCTAAGGTACATGAAAGCCTCAAGCGCATGAAAGAGGTCATCGAATCCGATGGCACACGCGATTTGGATATACTAGTCTTTCCCGAGTTCGTGCTGAATGACGGCACGTTCCGCACATTTGTGCCTGATCCGCAGCTTGCGATTTCACCCTGTGAAATACCCAATTATGATCACTTTCTAACGGAACTTTCATGCGCCGCACGTTCGCGTCAACTATATTTGGTGGTCAATTTGGTAGAGAAAGTTTTTTGTGCCAACGATACCACAACGGTTGGACGTTGTGATGCCAGTGGCTTAAACAGTTACAATACCAATGTGGTGTTCGATCGGCAAGGACGTGTCATATCGCGCTATCGCAAGTCACACCTCTACCGCTACGAATGGTACGATATGAAAGTATTGCCACAATTGGAACATGCTACTTTCACCACAGATTTCGGCGTGACTTTTGGCCACTTTATATGCTTTGATATGCTCTATTGGGACCCAGCCGCAGTATTGGTGAAGGAGCAAGGCATTACAGATATTATCTATACAACTTATTGGTTCAGTGAGCTGCCCTTCCTCACAGCCGTGCAGTTGCAAGAAGGTTGGGCGTTCGGTAACGATGTCAACTTACTTGCAGCTGATGCCAGCAAGCCCAGTGGACAAAATACCGGTTCGGGTATTTATGCTGGACGCTTGGGTCGCCTAGTAGCAGCCATTTATGAAGAACCCACCACACAGCTGCTCACTGCGAGCGTGCCTAAACGCGCCTATCGTCAAAACTATCAAGCGGCACCTGTTATACAGCCCAACTTTGTGCCGGAAGTCGTCACACCGCGTTTCACCAAACTCGACCTGCTCCGCGACTACAATGTGGACATCTTTAAGACTCAGTTGCTGCCCGCCGACTTCACCACAGTGAATGAAAGTTTATGCTACGATGGTCAGTTCTGCTGTCATTTTCAGGCCGCACGCGTCATTGTGAGTAACGCGAATACTTACGCGGCTTACCGCTATCGGCTCGCAGCATACAGCGGCTCGCGCGCCACACATCAACGTGTCGATCCGGCGGCGTTGAAGGTGTGCGCAGTAATCGCCTGCACCAATGCGGATTTGTACAGCTGTGGTCGCATCTTCCCAGCCGGCGTCACAGTTGGCAATAAATACTACTTTAGCGCTTTGAATGTAAGCGCTGCTTTCCCGCATGCGCCGCGACGTCTCATTATGCCGTCTAGTGTGGATGGCAGCATCATGCCGCTGCCGGTGCACACCTATGAGTGGCAGGAGTTTGAGAGGTAGTTTTTGCATATGCGTTCAAGTAAAATAATTATTAATTTTTTTTCAAATACGCGTAGCAACAATACTACGGCGATCTCCATAAGTTTGACTTATCCGAAACTGGATATACTGACCTTCGGCATTTGGGGTAATTACTATTCGACTGAGGTGAGCACGCATAACTTCGATCCGGTGTGGCAGCCTGTGCATGGTTCTCATTCTGACGCTTCACAGCTTGTTGGAGTCAAGCTTTTAACCGTCTCTTTGTTATTGGCTTTTATGAAGTTTTTCTAGGTTAAGCGTTTTACATATTGTTCACTTAAAGTCTGGGCCAATCTTTAGTTGGTTTTAAGGAACTGACGGCAAAAGATAGACCGCTAGTTCATGTCGCACTGATGGGTTAATAAAAAATAGAATTTTTGAATTCTCTTTATACAGGTTGAGTTATAGGTTTCTAATATTGTGTTTGTATCTGAACAGAAGGAAACATTGGAGACATCATAATATATGTATACATATATATGTTTATATGGTATATAGATTAGGTTAAACTGCTGGGCCAATAAGCCACGTATAGACCAGTTTTGGCCCTTTGCGATATCATATGAAGTTCAGTGCCTAGGTCCAAGAGAATTAGTAATCCTTTCGGATGCCTGCACTTGACGCGAATTTTAACAGACTCTGCGGCCTCACTATCGATACCTCCTCCAGCGTATCATACCGTGGGGACCCCAGATGCTTACAGTGTAGTCTTTCCAATGCGGGAGAAGCGCACAAGAGATGCTCCTGTTGCCCTGCTCTAAACATTTCCTGCAGTTTTCTCGATCTGTCAGCCACATTCTGCGGGCGTGTGTCGCCACCAGACACTAACCAGTTAGTATTCCGTTCATGTTCCAACAGTCTCTTCTATCGAGTGCCAATAGCAATTTTGTGCACCTCCGATCTGCCGTTTTGCACATGATTTTTGCAGTCTGGCACCCATGCAGCTTGTTCCATCGGGATTTGATTTTCTTTACCATGCTTCTGTCAAAATCGTCGTAAAGACAATGCATGGGTTTCCCAATGTTGATCACGTTTTCGAATGCCAGCCGTACAGCATTCTTAACAATCTTGTCCACTAACTCATTGCCTTCCATGCCTTTGTAGCCTGGCACCCGGTAGTAGTGAAGTTGCTTACTTCTGGCAACACTTTCCACTGTTGCCCTGCTTATCCAGACACTTCTGGCGGATATGCGATACGAGGTTACTGTCTTGATTGCTGCTGGACTGTCTACGTACATGTTCACTCTGGAAATGCCAGCAGGTGCCTTAGAGGCCAGCTCCGCTGCTTTCGCAAGAGCAAAGACCTCAGCCTGAAATATACTACATTGGTCAACTTAAAAGGTTGCCTTATGTCTAACTTTGGACAGGCATAAGTTATAGAAATGATTAGCATTACGAGCGGCGTCGATATAGCCGTCTGCCCATTTGTCTTTATCTCTGTCTGTATATACGCGAGTTAGTCACTTAGTTTGTGAGATATCGAACTGAAATTTCTTTTTCACGTCACGTCTTTTTCTCTCCAAGAAGTTGCTTATACATTAGTTGTATGTCGGTTCGAACGATTATGAGGTATAGCCGCCATACAATCTAACCGATCAAAATCAAGTTCTTGTACGGCTAATTTTCTTTTAAGATATCTTTATTAAATTTACCATAGATTACTACCCTAGGGACCGCTACAACCCTTTTTTTATCAAAATACTAATAATAATCTTTTTTTTTATTTTTTCTACTTTTATATTTGCATATTTTAACATTTTATTGCCTTTACCTTACCTTAAACAATTTTTTATTATTTTATGTATTTTTTATTCACGTTTTATTTACTTTTTTAACCATTCACAAACAAACCAACCCACTTTCAGTTAAAACAAATATCTTAAACGTTCAGCAAAGGGCAATTGCTAGCATTTCGCAATATTTTTTATTGTCAGTGTCATATTTACCACGATTATAAAACATATGGCAATAAAAGAAAGCAAATAGCTCATGCTTTAAGATTTACATAAGATAAGAGTTCAGGAGTGAGTTCTGGGTGAAAAAACAAAAGCAACACAGCTTATGTTCATGTGTGCGAAGACTTCTTTTCAGCATCATGGCGCTAAAAAAAGACTAAAAATCAATATTTAGGTCGCTAAATTATTGAGTTAAGTTTTTTCACTTTCGCTTGTCTACTAAATGGGCCCTTGACTGCAATTTTTTTTTTGCAATTTTGCAAAGTCAATGGACAGTATGAACAAATCGTATTTTCTTTAATATAAGCACATGAGCTGCTATGTACATTAGTATCAGTCGCCTTTCAGAGTATAACAATTAATGATGGGCATTCACGAGCTGCGTTTAAGTTGCGTGTTACTCATACTAGCAATCGTAGGACCTCAGTCAGGCTTACAGGTAATTTTCCATATAAGAAAGTAAAAACTTTGTATGCCAAGTCAAAATTCGCCAACATCTCTCTAAGCTGCCTCATTTTATTTGTCAACCATTCAAGCAAGTCCTGTTTCTTTCTGCTTCCCTCATCTCTATTTTTTAGCACTCATTGCCTACAGATCCCACGTATAATGCCGGTGTGGTTGAATTTATACCACCAGCCGGCGAGGGACAACCGAAAGCCAAAGATGGGCTCAGACGCGTAAAAAACATCATCGAATCGAATCTCACAAGCGGTTTGGACATACTCGTCTTTCCCGAATATGTGCTAAATGACTACTCCCTATTGACGTATGTGCCCGATCCGGCGCTCAATATTACTCCATGTGATGTGCCAAATTACGACTTCATACTCACAGAGTTGTCCTGTGCAGCGCGTTCGCGTCAGTTATATTTGGTGATACATGTGAAGGAAAAGGTCTATTGCGCTAATGATCCGCTACCTGTCGGTCATTGTAATGTGAGTGGCATAAATACGTACAGCGCAAATGTGGTGTTCGACCGGCAGGGGCGCGTCATATCGCGTTACCGTAAGACCAATCTATTTCGTTATGAATGGTATAGCGTGAATGTACTGCCACAACCGCAGCTGGCAACATTTACTACCGATTTCGGTGTGACTTTTGGACATTTTATAGGCTCAGATTTCCTTTTCTGGCAGCCGGCGCAAAGGTTAGTCGCAGAGCTTGGCATAACAGATATCATCTATGCAACACATTGGTTCAATGAACTACCCTTCCTCACAGCCGTGCAACTGCAGGAAGGTTGGTCGTACGCTAACGACGTCAACTTACTCGCGGCAGACGCCAGCGAACCCAGCGGTCAAATCAGCGGTTCTGGTATTTACGCAGGACGGCTGGGACGTCTGAAGGCAGTCATATATGAAGAACCCACCACACAACTGCTCACAGCGAGCGTGCCCAAACACGCCTATCGCCAAAGCTATCAAGCGCCGCCGCTGCCACAGTCCGATTTCGTACCGCAAGTGACCACACCGCGTCTCACCAAACTCGATTTGCAGCGCGACTACAATGTCGACATTTTTAAGACGCAATTATTGGACGCCGAATTCACTGCAGTGAATGCAACCTTGTGTTACGACAATCAGTTCTGCTGTCATTTTGAGGCCACGCGCATACCTATCAGCAGTTCTCGTGTTTATGCAGCGTACCGTTATCGCCTTGCAGCCTACAGCGGCTCACAGGCGACGGTTCAGCGCTTGGAAACGGCTGCGCTAAAGGTGTGCGCCGTGTTCGCTTGCACCAGCGCGGAGTTGCATAGTTGCGGTCGCATCTTTCCAGCTGGCGTCACTGTTGGCAATGCACATTATTTCAGCGCGTTGAATGTGCGCGCCTCATTTCCGCAGGCAGCGCGGCGTCTCATTATGCCGTCTAGTGTGGATGGCAGCATGTTGCCGCTGCCGGTGCATATGTATAAATGGCAGGAGGTGGAAAGGTTGTATGCCACAAAATGTTTTCATATGGAATGTGGTAGTCAGGAGCAATGATTTTATTTTTAGACATAACCTCACTGATGTAACCATTCGTCTGTTGACGCCGAAGCTGGATCTGCTCACTTTCGGCATTTGGAGCAATTACTTTTTGGACAAAGTGAGTCAACACAATTTGGATCCTATATTGCTGTCGGCGCAGCAAAGCAGCGGAGCGGCAACCGCTGTGAGTGGCCTGAAGCTGTTAACGTTGTTGTCTTTAGTCAAGCTATACTTTCAAAATCAGTTTGAAAACGAAATTTGAAAGGGAAAACTTTTTATATTTTTTTTATTATGTTTTTAATATTTTTTGTCCACATTTTTCAAAAGCATTTTTTCAAAAAAAATTTCAAAATTTCTGAAATTCATTTTTTTTCTTATTGAGAGCAAACTACAAATAAGATATTCCTTCCTATATAGCAAAAAATTAAAAATTTCAAAAATTTTTTATATTTTTTTATTACTATTTTTTATTTTTTCATATTTCATAATATAATTTTTTTCATATTTTATAATTTTTTTATTTTCTTGAAATACTTTTTTTTTCAAAATTATAAATATTGTATATTTACTATATACATTATACAAATATACATATGTACATATATAAATTTCAAAACTTTTTTTCAAAATTTACTTTCACAATTTATCATGAAAGTCATATTTTTCTTATTGAGAAAAAACTTAAATTAAAATATTCCTACAAAGCAAAAAAAAATCAAAATTTCAAAAAAATTTGTACATTTTTTTATTACTTTTTTAAATTTTTTTCAGTTTCGAATATTTTATATTTTTTTTTAATTTTCTTCAAATACTTTTTTTATTATTTTTTAATATATTTTTGTCTTATCTAAAATTTCAAACTTTATTTTTCAAAATTTATCTAGGAATGCCAGATTTTTCTTATTAAATGAAAATGAAAAGTATTATATTTATATATGTATTCTACTTTATAATTTAAAATAAGATATTTCTATATAGAAAAAAGTCAAAACTTCAATTTTTTTTTTAAATTTCAACCCTTTTTTTAATTTTTTAATTTTTTTGATTTTTTTTTTTGAATATTTTTAATTTTCTTGCAAACCTTTTTTTCAAAATTATAAATATTTTAATATTGTTTATGTTATACAAATTTCACAATTTATAATTATTTTTATCACCATTTTTTTTAATTTTTTTTTTAATATTTTTCTTAAAAACCCCTTTTTTCAAATTTATAAATATTTTAATATTGTTTATATTAAACATTTTTGTTTTTCAAATCTTGTTTTTTCAAAACTTATCTTAGAAATTCGGATATTTCTTATTAAGAAGAGATTGCAATTTTTTATAAGCTTACATAAAAAATTTATACATTTTTCAAAAAAAAAAATATTTTTTTTCAAAATTTTTTTTTCATTTTCCTAATTTTTATTTTTTTGAAGATTTGTCCAAAATATCTACATA
The DNA here is from genome assembly GCF_024586455.1 of Bactrocera neohumeralis. Classification (NCBI taxonomy): domain Eukaryota; kingdom Metazoa; phylum Arthropoda; class Insecta; order Diptera; family Tephritidae; genus Bactrocera; species Bactrocera neohumeralis. The sequence continues at coordinate 72,120,615 of NC_065922.1, forward strand.
AGTTAACTTTAACATTTTTTTTTAGTTTTTATAATTTAATTTATAGTTTATTCTCTTATACAATTTTTACAAAGAAATATTCATAATATAATTAACACAAAAAAATTTTAAATTTTTAAAATTTAATGGCAGCAATATAGACATATTCTGGGCCAGCTCCAATAGTACATCTATACCACATACTACTCTCAATATTGCTCTCAAAAACAACAACTCATCACAATTGCATAAGCCAAGCAATTAAAAATAACTGTTTCCTTACATCCAACTTACATACATATACATATACATACATACATACATGTACGCATATTGCATTTTCACATTTTCGTAGTTTCAGCAATTTTCGCAGCTCGTTTCGGAGTGTTATGTACTCCTCGCGTCGCCCGCCTCGTAAACGTAAAAACTGCTACAAACTAGCGAAAAAATTTATTAGGTAATTAAATTTTTTTAGTTAATATTCACCTGTACACACACACATATACAAGCTCAAAGCGGAAATTGCACCATGCAACAGTTTCCTGTATGTTGTATGGGCATCCATATGGATGCCAGTATTAAAATGTGATCAAACTGATGCGCACTGCACTGGTCCAAAAACTGATGATATTTGGACCTAAACTACGTCCTATTTTTCAATTGTAATCCATATTTTAGTTGGGTCTTAATGGAAACTGAAGTAGAGAGGACTTTCTTGTGCTATAGATTTTATAAAAATTAGGCATATCCACTATTCGCAATTCAAACCATTAAATTTTTTCTAAATCAGCTTTTGCTCGACGTTTCAAGGCTTGTGATAACTTCTTGTTAAATATAGATCAAAATCGAGGCAATACTAGTATAAAAGTGAGTAGCGTATTATCAGTATTATCTAGATTCCATCTCCATAGTATAACAGTGTTCATTTTCATCAGTTTAAACATCTTTTTTCTCTGACTCGGTTTATTCCAAAATGTTACTTATAAGATAAGATAAGTAGATGAAGATTGCGCGATCTTAGGTCTATAGTGCCCTATCCTATGTCCCAAGGACCCACCTATCCCCAGCATATAGATAAATTACAATATACTGCTAGGTGTTAGTGAGGCGATGTGATCCCTATTTAGAAACATGGATCCAAGGGCCTTTATCCTGGGTCTCCAGTCAATTAGCAGGTATTCTGGGGTTTCAGGCTCCCTGCACAAGAAACTAGGCTCACATTATATAACTGCTTCTTTTTCTTTTACTTGGAAAATCCAACGTCACAAACTCTGCGGTAATTTCTAGATTTCGTCGGCTGAAGACTAATTGGCAACGAGTTCCCATTCTAAACCAAAATTTGTCAACTTCCTAAACCCAAAAATAGTATGTTTCTCTGTTTTTGTTGTTGTAACGGTTATCTTTATATTATGTTTTTATTTGTCTCTCTGTCTTTACCTCTGGCACTACTGGAATTACAGTCGTTTGAGCTGAAACTTTCGAATTAACTGTTTTTACTTCATTATTAACTCTTAAACTTTGAACTGGACCGACTTTCTTAGCTGTTGCAGTCATTTCTTTCTTGTTATCCAGTCCTTGGACAGTAATGTTGGATAGTTCTTTAAAATTAGCATTGAATGTTTGCTTTCTGATTTCTCTACTCATTTCGGAACGTTTTTGATCGGAACTGCTTGAGACGAACTCCTTGCAGCTCGACTGAGTTGCAGTGGTTGTCTCTCGCAACTTTATAAATTAGTTTTGGAACAGAACTGTTTCCAGTTGGGACTCAGTATGGTTCAAAGAGCTGAATTCGATGCACAACTAGACCTCAGCGAGTCTCAGGCTCGACTTTACAGGCTAGTGATTGAGTGGTTTAAATGTGATACAGCTACTCGATGGGTATTCAATGGGTACTTTCGTGTGGTTTCGTCCCGGACAAATAGTATTTTAAATTTCAAATAAATACAAGACAGCCGGTTCCATTCAAGATGGTTCGTGTAAGCAAATCTTCAAAGTTTCTTGGATTTTTACTCTATAAAGGAAAAGATCTCGTGGCAAAAATGAAGGTAGAGAGTTCTGTGTGTCTACTACACTTGGTTACGTATCAATAAGCCAGCAATAACAACTTCCAAAATGAACCTTTAAAAGGCTCGTATTTTTCGAATATTTATACAGTCTTGGTCTTGCTTAAATCTTCACTTCTCTACCGCTGGGTTTACTCACTCGTAAACAACTATATAGCGCATAAACACTTGTGAGTAAATGGAATGGGATTTTTTATTAAATGATTTCGCTGGAAAAAATGTCGGCTCTCGCAGCTTTGCGACGTCTGCTCACTTAACAAGCTTATTTTTTTCCTTTTTCTAGTTCCAACGGTTTATGCTTTTTAGTTGACTAACTTTTGCTAAAATTTTACCTATTTTTTATTGCTATGTTTGTTGTTGTTGACGATTTTGATTTTTTACGATGCTTGAGCGGAAATTGTTCACCGTAGAGGTGATTTAGAAGCAGCTTTGTATGAGTTTGTGCGACAAAGTTGCCAGCTGTTAGGCTGTTCAACATTTCAAGGTTAAATTTCGGCCAACTAACAAGATTAAAAGGGTATATATTGGCGGAGCCGTGAAAACTATGATTTTCCATGCAAAAATAGTGAAATTTTTAAAACGTTTGCAATTGGGTATGTAATCGAATTGGTCACTTTCAAATTTCCAATTTGCCGAATTTTAGTTTACAAAGTTATTCAATGATTTCGATTGGATTTTTTTCGGAAGTTGCCGAGGTTAATATCAATTTATATGAGCACTTGCACTGAGCATAAGATAATTGTGTTAATTTGATTGCCTTCGCACTCCAAAATGGCTCAAGGTCGTCTGATTACTAAACTTTTTTTTTAATACTCTTGGGTCACACAAACCAAAATGTACTTCTAAATCTCCATTATTTACTTCAGGAAGCCAATATGGAGTTGTAAAGCTCTGAAAGATCGAGGAAACCCCAAAATGTTTCTGAAATAAAACAGCGCAGTATATTTTTTTCGAAAACTCGTGACGCCGACTCATCCGATGTTGCCATCATCCATGCCTTTGCACTATGTAGCGACTTGTATAGTTTGCTCTTTGTTCGCTCTGATCCGAGGCTGTTTTTCGAGGGTGATTTTTACTTGACGGAATGTTTCGCCTTCTCACTTTAGCTCGCCTTCCAGAGGAAACTTAGTCAGTGCTCAGTTCCATGAGTACTAAACAGGTGTAACTCATACACCAACCGTTCCATTCAAGCAAAAGCAGCTCTAAGCAGTGGCCACTTCTTTTTCACTGCTTAACTCTCTCCAATTTTTGTTCTCCAACTCACCCGTTGGACATGACTTCGAAGTCCATTTGTGATACTCTGAATACGGGCTCAAGACGTATCTAAAATGGTTGTAGCAATTTTAGAAAGTAGTTAAGACAACTGCTTAACCCGATATCTTATAGGCAAAGTGCAGCTGTCCGAGTTTCTTGCTCTCCACCTAAATCTACTATTGTTGTAGAGCTTAAGATGTGACTGTCTGTTAGTCGTTGCAAATAAAAAGTTTACTTAGAGTGAAATGGATAAAAACTCTCAACTCTAAAAGTATTCGACGCAGTACCCGCCGGGTGCAGCATAGGAAGAGAAAGACCACCACTCCGTTGGAAAGTCTGGGAATCTTCAATTGGTGTCAAACGAATCGCGCTCTGGTTTAAAGAAGAATAGTAGTGATCTTTGACATAAACCAACTCTTTTAGGTATCCTACTGCTTTTTATAACTATACTATATTACGAACTGATGTTAGCCAAGTCCTTGACGCTTTTGAGATCTAAAATATTTTTGAGAAAGAAGGGAGAAAAAGCTTTGTTTTGCTTGATAATTAAAGGGTACTCTTTGTGATTTCACCAACTGCGGATCTGAAGGCTTTTCTAGAGGGAAACACCTCCAGCTTCACTAAAATGTTTTTTTATTGCCAACTTATTTCACACGCTCAACTAAATATTCTATAAATAAAATTGCAAGTTCAACAAAAGTAAAATTAGCAACAAAGTCGAACTCAATGTGGTTGCGCCGTCCTTGTGATGATGATCATATATGGTGTCATCCAAAAAGTAGTTGCCATAAATACCAAAGGTCAGGAGATCCGAACGCGGTTGTAACAAAGTGAGGTTAGCCAGCGTAAAGTTGCTGCGGGAATATAAAATAAATTTCAATTCAGTTTTTCCTTAAACAACTGCGAACCGCAAACCCACCTATGCGCCTGCAGCTGCCACTCGAACTCGTTCACAGGCAGCGGCATTAGCAGATTATTCACGCTCGTTGGTGATAGTAAACACGGACGTTGACGTGTAAAATTGCCCGTTATGCGAATCATATCGAAAATATAACGCGGCACCACCGGCACGCCCTCCTCATAGATGCGTCCACAAGTGTAGAGATGATCGCCAGTGCAAGCGAAGATCGCACACACCGCCAACTCATCGGGTTCGGTATTCAGAAAAGTGCCCATATCACGAAACGCCGCCAAGCGATAGTAATAGCTGACCGTGGTAGCATTGGACAGCGGATTGACATGCATTTCAATATAAAAATTGCAGCATAAATCATTATGGCAGAGTTTTTGCTGCAACGGTCCACTCATATTCGATCTATAGACCAACGGCTGCGTCACATACAGATCAATATCATTGTCACGCGTCACAACAACGCCGGTGAAACGGTCGAGCACGCTCTGACTGCTGTTGTTTGGCTGCGCTTTAAGGTTGCTCTGACTCAACTTGAATATCTTTAAGACCTTTTCGCTGCTGGCATTATGTTTCGGTATCACGCTCAAATGCAGTTTACTTTGCTTCTCGACGCTGGTCATGGTTGCGATGAGCACACCATATTTGCCCGCATAGATGCCTGTGCCACTGCGGCCATTGCTCGGATCGTTTGTACCGGCAACCAGTAGATTCACATTGTTGCTAAATGACCAGGACTGATGTAGTTGGACAGCTGCGTGGAACAGAAGAGGGAGATAGTTGTGGTTAGATTATATAGCATGAGGTGTGGATAAGAATATAAGAAGTGCTAAGAATGTTCAAGCATGGAGATGACCCAGAATTTGTAAGCACAAATTAACAGCGACCACCTTAGCCGTGGAAAATTAAATTCCTAGGAACTCTACGAGAATATTTAATTCTAGTGAAGCCTTGGCAACAGTTGTGTGTTCATCCCGCCGGATCTCACGATGACACAAACACCAGTTCGGCGGAAAAAACTGCAAACTGAAGCTCGAAGAGCTTCAAGCTTCAACAAGCAGAAAATATTAGCGAAGAAACAACAATTTCAACTCCAGTTCCACAAAGTTTTGACATAAATTAGTCAGTCACACCACTATTATAAAATCGAGCTGATGCAGGGAAAGCTGCTGAACTCTAGATCTTGACCGGTTGTTTTTGTAGTTGTTGTTGTAGCGGCAGAAGTCTGCCGAATTGACAGTCCTTGACTGGGCATAAAATCCGTGTGCGTTCCGGTCACGTAGACCCGGCTGTCGTGAGAACGGTCGGCACCTACGGTCGGTTTGCTTACACAGTCCCAATTTCAATATGAACCACGACAGACTATCATCTTTAAATCGCTTATCAGAATAAATCGCTTATCAGAATCTTGAACTAAGTATTAAAGGATACCTACAAGCCAACCTCTCGCAACTCACCTGTCAGGAAAGGCAGCTCCGATTGCCATTTGCTCGGATGCAAAAAGTCTGTAATGCCACGTTGCACCAGCGCTTGCGCCGGCCGCGCATACAGCAGATCCATGCGTGTAAAATGACCGAAAGTCACATTGAAATCGGTGTGGAATATGGCCTCCTCCTCGGGTTGCGACGTATAGTTAAAATACAACCACTCACTGCCGATCAAATTGTACTTGCGATAACGCGAGATCACCACGCCATGACGATCGAACACCACATTCGCATTGTAAATGGCGCAGTTAGCAACCAGATCGCTTACGTTCTGCGTTCGTGTGCAGTTATGCACCTCCACCACATTGATGAGCACATATATGCCCAGCGAACGCGCATAACAGGACATTCTACTGATAATATAATTGTAGTGAGCCTCGTCGGCATTGCAAGTTATCACATCATCACTGGGCGCTGGCACTACTATGGGCGTGTCGCGGTCATTTAGGACATCCTCTGGAAAGACCACAATATCCGGGCGTATGGCAGACGACTCGAGTAGTTCGCCGAATTGGCGCAGACGCTCCTCTGTGCTGGCGGCTGCAGTGATCGTGCGCGCCGGAAACTCAACCACAGCACCGATGTAGTAGTCGGCATCTGGCGGTGTGGGCTGTGGATGTTAGTTAGCAGCTGATTTAAATAATATTAATTGAAGTTGAGCAGTATTACCTCGCCGCTTACAGCCGCATAATAAATGTTGTTGCATACCAAGTAGAGCAGAAATTTAGACAGCCACATTTTTGCTGTTGCGTTCCGACGGACGTCTAGACGTCTGCAACCAGTGCTTTGGAATGGAAATTCACCGAGACCAACCCGGTCACGCTGATATTATCAGCTGTTAACGTTTGTTGTTGTACTTTTTAATTGTCGTGTTGATAATATCGACAGGTTTTATGATGCTCCACGACTTATCAGTCAATTCTCTAAGAACTTATCATGTTTATCAAATACCTTAACAGTGATTTGCGTCTCAGACGGACGTTGGTTGTACGTCATGGCTTATCAGAAGAGTGATGATTTTAGACTTTTGCTGCCTAATCCAAAAAAGACAGCCTAATTTTAGGCGTTACAACAATTCAAACTCATTTAAGCTGGGGTTAGCGAGGAGGAGATCTCTTTCCACGTCTGCCGGTTCTATGGAAATGGAACCGGTTATGTAGGCCCGACTGTTGTGGGAATTTTTATATTCCTGAGATATGGCTGCGCTTTCGAAAGGTATCTACAATTTGAACTTACAGTGTCTCGAGGTTGATAAGTTTATGGAATCCATTGGATCTAGGATTACAAGTAAAGCTAACATAAAGTTGGTACCAACACCTATCCTTGTTGAAATAGGAAAGGTTTTCTCCGTTATCGAAGTTCCTCAGGCTAGTTTAGTACTGGGAGTCCAAAAGTGGAGGACCTTAAGAAAAGGTGCCCAAACTCTCACTTGGAAGAACTGGACATTGTTGTTGTTATTGTTGTAGCACTTTCATAGAACATGTTTGTCGAGATCGCGAGGAAACGTGCGGTTTCGACGGGGACGGACATTAACAGAGCGGCGTGTTAGATGAGTGGAATACATTGGGCATACAAAAAGGTGATTAGAGTCATGCGGGGACTCCTGGAACGCCGGACATATGTATGTATATTTAGTATGTCGGGATTGATTCTGGATATGTAGGATTTTAACCAATAGTCAACCAGAACGAAGTTGCGCGAAGTCACTCCGGATTCGAGGTAGAGCAATTTTCACAACAGCCTGTTCTACGTTACCGGATTTTATCCCGTCGAGGGCTGTTATTTTGGCGATCTAATCCGGTTTGGATCGGTTAAGCGAAGAACCGGGAATTTAAAGCACTTTTGAGTTAAAATTTTTGGACTATTCCCTTCTGGTAGGAAATCTAACCTCACTTTTTTACGCCGTTAGTTCCTTTGAAGCTTCTGTCGGAATTTCAGCCATATAAAGAGTAAATAACTCAAAAGCTTGGGTTTCTAAATGCCAAACTTTCATTACTGATTATTATTTGACCGATTTTACAATGATTTAAAGCGGAATGGTTTATATTCTACATACATCTGTATGTATAGAGCATTTTTATATTTAAAAAATATATGTAAATACCATAACTAAAGCTTAACTTTAATAATAATAAAATTCTGCGCTAGCTAGCTAAATTATTCAGCGACTGGCACAACGTCTGCAACGCCATTAGCAGACACAACCACGTCGTCCTGCTCTATTGCAGGCGCATCTATTGCTTCAACTGCATTCGCTGCGGCCTCCGCAGCTGCAGCAGCCGCAGCCTCCTTAGCCTTCTCGTACTTGTTGACTTCTGCAATATGAAACGTAAATATTATTGATAAGCCGTTACTAAGCAGGCAAATAAGTGACTTACCGAACTTGCTGATGTCAGCGCCCAATAAGCGCAGCACATGCACTGTCTCATTACTGTCCACGTAAGCACGTAAGCTAGAGGAACCGCGCCAGCCCACCAGGAAAAGCGTGAAACGCGCGTCTTCATACTTCAAAATGCAACTGCCAACGCCTGCAACAAAAAAATATGAATCTTTTAAGATGGACCAAGCACTCATTGTAAGTTTTATGTGTTACATACCTAATTCCTTGCAACGTTCTTGCGTTTCCGGCGCTAAATCCAGCGTTGAAGGCGGCTTTGTTGGATCGGTGCAATTGAGCAGCAGTATTAAATCTTCTCTAGAGATCTGTATGCGCCGTATGGCGCCCATAAATGCATTTGTCGTCTGTAAACCCTCCTGCGCCAAGCGGAAGGGATGCATGGTATGACGATTCTCACAGCGCACAAACGTCTTCACACCGGTATTTATAATCTTAATGGCGTCTTCATTCAACAATACCATATCACGTATTGGCTCCGAGCAGTAGTAGATGTTCTTCTTCTTATCGGTGACACAGCGTGTAAGCAGGCAGCGCTTATTGAGCGTGTCGTCAAGCGCAAAGAAGGATTTCAACTCGTCCCAATCAGCGTCTTCTTCCTCGAAGAATATGTATGGATCTTCCTTGTAGCCATGCAGCCGTCGGCGTTTGCGTTGTGGTCCCCACGGCACTGACTTCTCTTCAATAGGTTGGCCGTTTTCATCCAATTTAACTTCCGGTTTGGGCTTTTCAAGCAGTGTCTGCAAGTCATTCTTTTCGAAGGGCAATTGGCGACGCTTTTCGATGACCGCAACGAAGAAACCGCCAGAGTTTTGCAAATGCGGCAGCACACGTAAGCATTTCTCCAAACCGATTTTCGAGATTTGCTCCGTCGGCAATGGAAACATATTCGGACGTATGACCGTGTGGTACTTCTCAGGCACCTCATCGAAACTTGTGAATATTTCATCGACTTGCTTGGTGGCGAGCTTCCAACTCGTCATGCCCGGTTTAAACTTTAAGCCGGGCACCAAATGTGCGGCGTCTACTATCTCTAGCGCACCATCAGCGTCAGCTATTATACGCTGCAGCACAGCTTCATTTTCAATGGGATTTAGCGAGCATGTGGAGTACACCAAACGACCGCCGACATTGAGCATTTCAGCGCCACGCCTTGTTATGCGATACTGTATGCTAAAAATGTGTATTTTAAATTTTCGTTTAAAATCGAAAATTATTTTCCAAGCTTACCCATGCAAGTTGTAAGCCTGCGCCAAATTCCATTTCGTCCAGATATCGGGGTTCTTGCGTAGTGTGCCATCGCCCGAGCATGGCACATCACATAGAATCTTATCAAACTTCAAAATTGATTTACTGCCATCTGCGCCCGTTTGCTGTAAACATAAAATATTGATATACAAATTCATTTTTTTTTTAATCGTTTATTTTTGCACTTTTCGTTCTACGTACCAATAAATTTGGATAGAAACTGCTGTCATGATTTGTCACCAGAAAGCACGGCGAATTCAATCTTTTCGCTTGATGCACCAACATATAACACCGATTGTTATCGACATCGTTGGCTACGACAAAACCCGGTGGTATCTTATGCTTTTCCGGCGCACTATGTAGCGCCTCAATCAGTTGTGCCGTCTTTGAGCCCGGCGCAGCACACATATCTAGAACTTTGTCGGTGGGTTGCACATCTAACACAAGCGGCGGTATCATAGACACAGCTTCCTGGCGACTTATGCTACCGGCATTCGTTTCGGTTATCAGAAAATTGTGCAAACGGAACAGCGGTTCCGAGCGACGTATATCTTTACGCGTCAATTGCAGTTGATATGCCAAGCCATCTGGATACCAAGGTAGACGTTGTGGGCGTTCCACTTCTTCTTTCGCTATGCCATGCAATTCAGCGACACTGCTCACATAATCAGCAAACAAGTCGCTCTCGATTATGTCAAGCAATGCTTTTGCCTCACCACGAAAGCCGGTTACACGGAATGTAACAGGTAAATTATCACGTATCTTAGCGAGAAATTCTTGCCATTCCGCTTCGTCCGCACATATATTTTGCAGCTGATAGTACTTAATGAAAGCTTCATTATCACGTTTGATATCCTCATAGGGCTCTTGGCGTACTGGTCGCGGATCGACTCCTTGCTATTTAATGAGATGTAATTCTACTGTAAGGGCTAACTCGAAATCAATAGTTTACTTACGTTCTCGCGCTTTTGACGTTTTTTCGCTGCAAAAGGGTTTGATTTTCTGTTACGACCCATTTTTCTTTAAATCGGAAATGCTTTCTATTTTGTTAATAAAATATTTTAGTATTTAAAAAAATTGTTTTAAAATTGGTTTGCTGCAAAGCCAAGAGATTGAACCGTGAGCGGAGAAAACGTAAACACGTGTCTACTAAATGAAGGCATCTCTGTCGTTGCGCACAGCTGTTAACTGGGGTGATGCCGGAGTAGCTATTATCAAAAACAAGTGAAAAATTGCTTTTAATTTTAAAAGAAGTGTAGTATTATTAAAAAGGTGATAAATTACACCGTTTTTGTCTACAATGTTGAAATGTGTTTAAATATGCAAGTGTGTGTAAAATAAATATAATAAAGTTACTTGATCGTTTTCAAGGCACAGCTGTTGGTTTACTGTTGTGAATGGTCAACTAAAAAATAAGAAGCATTGTGAAAACTTAAATATAATTGTAAACAAATTGTTTTTCAATTCGTACAAATAATTCGATTCTGCGTTGTTAAGAATGAAAATAACACAAAAAATTGAGTTCGATGAAGATGTATCATCGATTTGTGAGTCCACGGTGAGTTAATGTGGCAACAAAATAATAAGCACTACAGCGAACGAGTGATGGATGCAATTGGCTACGAACTTCTATATAACTGAATTTGTATGTAGAATGAAGGTGCTACATGGCTTATTTTTCAATTTTAGGCCGCACTTACCGAAGGATGCCGATTACCCGTGCGTATGCACAAGACTGAAGATTGGCCACTCGCGGAAGTTGTGAGCATTAAAGACCATGATGGCAAACGACAGTTCTACGTGCACTACGTCGATTGTAATGAAATTATGGAATAATTAATAACAAAGAGTGCAGTTTAGTAAATAATACATATATGTTTCAGTTAATAAACGTCTTGATGAATGGGTTACAGAGGAGGACGTTGATACACGCAAAGTGCAATTTCCAAGGCGTGACGGTACGCAGACCGGTGCCAGCACTGGCGTAACTACACCAAAAAAACATCATTCGTCGGTGCCAGGTAGCGTTTCAAGACCTACTTCGCCACAACCTGCAGTAAGCAATGAAATGGTTAATGGTAATGCTGTGCTGGCGGCTGCACTACAGAAAAAAATTAACCGTAAAAGAAAGGTGCTAACTAAAAATTAATAAGCTATAAAGCTTCAAATTAACGGTTTAAGGTATTTTCAATATAGTTCAATGCTGTGCCTGCCCCACCGGCAGTAGTAGTACCTGAGACCCCCCCGCCCGTTATAGTACCCGCACCAGTAATACCAGCTGTAGTAGTACCCACAACTCCGGCACCAGTAACTGTGGTTGAAGAAGCTTCACAAGATGGTAAAACCGCAACACCACGCCAGTCTGGTAGCATGGTCATACATCAGGATGATGTAGTGACGCGTATGAAAAATGTTGAAATGATAGAATTGGGTAAACATCGTATTAAACCCTGGTATTTCTCACCGTACCCGCAGGTAATAAATTTCCTTCAATTTTTGCTTAAAGCAAAACAAATAACACTTTTCGATTAGGAATTATGTCAAATGCCTTGTATCTACATCTGTGAGTTCTGCCTGAAATATCGTAAAAGTCGTAAATGTTTGGAGCGGCATTTAGTCAAATGTAATCTACGACATCCACCCGGTAATGAAATATATCGCAAACACACAATTTCCTTTTTCGAAATTGATGGTCGTAAAAACAAAGTGTATGCGCAGAATTTATGTCTGCTGGCCAAACTGTTTCTAGATCATAAAACACTTTATTATGACACGGATCCATTCCTTTTCTATGTTATGACAGAATTCGATTCACGTGGTTTTCATATAGTTGGCTATTTCTCAAAAGAAAAAGAGAGTACTGAAGACTACAACGTAGCTTGTATACTGACTATGCCTCCATATCAACGCAAAGGCTATGGCAAGCTGTTAATTGAATTTAGCTACGAACTGTCGAAGTTTGAGGGAAAAACTGGTTCGCCGGAAAAACCTTTATCAGATTTAGGTCTACTGTCGTATCGTTCATATTGGGCACAAACGATTTTGGAGATATTTATTAGCCAAAAGCCAAACAGTGATGGCGAAAAACCCACCATTACCATCAAGTATAAATTAAATTTCTTAGTGTTTTACATAAATTATATTTATTTATCTCTCCCAGCGATATCTGTGAATGCACTTCCATCAAAAAAGAGGATGTTATATCTACATTACAAAATTTAAATCTAATCAACTATTACAAGGGACAGTATATCGTTTGTATAAGTCGCGACATCATTGATCAACATAAGAAAGCCATGGATAAACGCAAAATACGCATTGACTCGAAATGCCTACATTGGACGCCTAAAGATTGGTCTAAGCGCTCCAAGTGGTAAATCTTAAGCATATTAAATTTCAAGTTGCAATTTCTTTAGTTAGTACAAACATTACGATACATATATACACAAATAATTTTAAACAAAAATACTGAATTCAACCATATGCGCTTTAGTTACCCTAATACCAAATTATATGATGATTTTCCCCGCCTTTATTTATTCTCTTTTCCGCTCCACCGATAAAAATGATAGAAACTATGATTGAAATGCGCACGTTCAATATGTCATCCTTCCACCAATCAAACATACCATGCTAATCAGCACGCTACTAATAAAGTGCAGCCATCGAATTACTATTCGGTGGCTAAATAATGCAATTTCGGTGTGTTTTTATTTCAACTTCTATTGCCAACTTCTTCAACAAAGTAGTCAAGACTTTGCAATGTAGCCGTCTCAATAGTGGCCTCCACAGTTTCGGTTGAGGATTGTACTGCACGCACAGTTGCTTTACTTTCGGCTAATTCGTGGCTTAATTGTTTCAGTTTCTCGTGTGCTTTACAAGCTTCCAACTTATCCTTGCACTCTTTGACTGCATTTTCACTAATCGTCTCCACAACATCGCCAGTAGCCAATTTTTGTGTAATGGCTATTATATCTTTATCCGCGGCAGCTATTTTATCAAAAGGCAAGTGGTTATCAGCTAACAGCGCGCAACGTGTTGCTGCCAATGTTGTGAGTTTTACATATTTAGCGTATAATTGTAAATATTCCTCCTTAACTTCCAAGTACTGTCGTGTTTTTTCGTCCACTTGGCGCTTGATGTTAAGCTCATCGTCCCGAAAGCGACGTAAAGTTTCTAAATAGAGTAGATATTGTATATCCTCTGTGCCGCTGGCAGAGCCGTTCGGCGATATGGAGCACGCACTAGTGGAGGATGTAGGAGTTGTGGTATTCGCAGACATTTAGTTGGATGTATATTTAAAATGTAACAGTTTGATTAAAATTCACTCCAAAAATTAATCAGCCTATTCAATTTACCGTATGCTTCTTCTATTGGATAATTCTTCTTCTTTCATTTTTATATTCACCACTAGTGCTTTATAATAACCAAAGTGTTTTATAATTTAATTTGCAAAAAACATTGTACTTTATTTTGGTAAATATTCAGGAGAATGTCTTTTCCGAAAACATGCACCAGTTTTTCTTTATCTTACTCAATAAAAGTATAAATCGCAAAATAAAGTGTAATTTCATCAGCAATTATTAAACATATTATAACTAATATTTCTCAACGTATTACTCAACACTGTGTTTAATACTTTCCGTACGCTTCCCAAGAAAACATTTGACAGCAAGTTTTGTCATTTTGTGTTGACGTTTCTTTTTCACAGAATTTTCGCTATTTAACTCGTGGCGTGTGTATTCTCTGACTTTTGTGCTTAAATATTGGCAAAAAAGGTGAAATTATTGATTGAATTGCTTAATTTCACAATAATCATTCATTAATCTCAACTTTTGTCGATTTAGATGCCTGGTGTTGACACTATTAAATCCTCTTGGGCCGATGAGGTGGAGCTCGACTACGGCGGCCTGCCACCTACCACAGAGACAGTTGAAAACGGCTACAAATACGTCACAGAATATAAGTACAACAAAGATGACAAAAAGACAAAAGTTGTGCGCACCTATAAAATTTCCAAGCAAGTCGTGCCGAAAACCGTAGCCAAACGACGCACCTGGCCGAAATTTGGTGACTCAAAGAACGACAAACCCGGTCCAAACTCACAGACTACTATGGTGTCGGAAGAAATTTTCATGCAATTCCTCAACTCCAAAGAAGAAGAGAAGGCCAACGATCCACTACTCGATCCCACTAAGAATATTGCCAAGTGTCGTATTTGCAATGGTGAGCATTGGTCAGTTAATTGCCCATATAAGGGTACCGCCATGGATACAAACTTAATGGAGAAGAAAGCGGCTGCTGCTGCAACTGCTGTGGTCGAAGCACCCAAAACTGGCAAGTATGTGCCACCATACCTTAAGGACAGTCAAAAAGGTGGTATGGGCATGCGTGGACGTGATGATACCGCCGCTATCCGCATTTCCAATCTGTCGGAATCGATGACCGAAGCCGATTTGGATGAGCTGGTGAAGAAAATTGGACAACACAGTAAAATGTATTTGGCGCGTGATAAGAATACCGGTCTCTGCAAAGGTTTTGCGTATGTGCATTTCAAGCAACGTAAGGATGCCGCTGCTGCTATTGAAATTCTCAATGGACACGGTTATGATCATTTGATTTTGAATGTGGAATGGTCGAAGCCGCAAAACAACTGATCGACGCCGTCGAAAAGTGCAAGGGCAACATGAGCGTAGCAGCAGCAACATTAAAATAATTTTATAACAAATAAAAAATATGGCATATATATAAACGAGTGTATTTAAAATTTCATGCGCGCTTTAACAGTAGGCGTTAACTATTGGAAAAGCATAAACGAAAGATCAAATAAATAATCTAAAAATATGTAAAAACTAAATGGTACAGTGCCTCATATTTGTGTGATTTACGAAAATATTTATTATTGTAATGATTGAGTATGTGTGTTTAATGTACGGGTCGACTTACATCCGCCAAAACGGTTTGCAAATTATCAGCCAAATGTGTCGGCACAACAAAAGAACTATAGGCCGCACCTGTGGGCATGGGTGCCTTTAACACCCATTTATCTATGTCCACATTATATTCCTCTACACAGTTTACGCCTTCGCCATTTTTCGTACCTCCTAAAGCCAGTAGTTGATAATTGAATACGATCGCACTGATGCGACTGCGTGCCGTTGCCAGCGAACAAACCTAAAAAGCAGAGTGTGTAGCTTATGAAGTTGAAATAATTTTGCAAATACAAACTTTAGTCCACTCATTTTTTACGGGATTAAAGCGCTCGACTGTGTCCAGTGGTGAATCATTGTAACCACCCAAGACATAAATGTAGCCATGAGCGACCGCGGCCTGTAAGTTTTTGTAAATATAAATTATAGCTAAGTCAATTTACTATAGGTGACTTACACCAGGAGAAGCGCGCGCTTCTATCATACAGGCGCGTGCTTCCCATGTATCCAGCATTGGATCATAGCACTCGACTGAGTTGAGCGCGCATTCATTCTCTGAGCCGCCCATAACATAAATGCGCTCATCGAACACCACGGCCTTTGCACAGTAGCGGCCTTCTAACATCGGTGCTACACGCAGCCAATCGCCTGTGCGCATATCGAACCTTTTAAAAGTAGGTGAAATGTTAGTTTTCTTGATATTTTTTGTTTATTAATTTTTTTATATTCATTCTTTTTTCATTTAATTTTTTTGTTTTATTTTTTAATTATTATTTTTCTTTATTAAAAAAAATTTGTTTTAATTATTTTTTTTTAATTTCATTTTTTAGAAATTAACTTTTTTTAAACGTATTTTTATTAAATTTATTTTTAATTAATTTTTTTTAAATTTATTTTTTTTTTAATTTATTTTTTTTTTTAATTTATTTTTTTTTTTAATTTATTTTTTTTTTAATTTATTTTTTTTTATTTTTTTTTTTTTTTTTTTAAATTTATTTTTAATTAATTTTTTTTTTTAATTTATTTATAATTATTTTTAATGTTTATTAATTTTTTTTGATTCTCTTTAATAATTTTTTTTACTTTATTTCTTATTATTTATTTTATTTTTTAACTTACATTTCCACTGTGTTTTTGGTCGTCTTGCAATAACCGCCAATTAAATATATATTATCTTGCAACACGGCCACACAAATCAACTCTCGACGCTTGCGCACCGGCTGTGGTGTTTCCCACTGTTGCTTTTCCAAATCGAAACGCACCAAATATTTATTGCCAATGAAGACGAGCGAATTCTTAACGAATATTGTGCCGTAATCGGTTTTCTCGCCTAATACTTGACCACAGCGTGCCCAAGTGTCCGCTATGGGATCATAACGTAGAAAGCGTTTCTGTTGTGGGGTGACCATAAATTACAAAAATACGATAGCCCGGCAATCGTTACAAACTTACGCTCTCATCCATGATATTAACTTCCACAGCCATGAGGCAATTGCGCGAGTTGCGTGGCTTAGTGTACTTCAATTTAGTTTGCCAACGCGTTTCGGGCACATGAAACCAATCCAAAGCATCCAAAATTAAACGATCACTACCCGGTATGGGTTTGATGTGCTTGAAAACGAAGGCTGGCTCCAACTGTGTGATGCGCAGCAGCGAAAGCAAATTTATTAAGTAGGGCCGTCGATTTTCCTCATCATATTTGTGCCAACGCATGATGGCATCAAAAACATCTGCTTCATTGTACACATTCAATTCATCGCTCTCCACCAACTCTTCCATGAGTGCGGGACTAAAACGCAGTAGTTCTCCGTTCGTGAGCAGCTGTTTGTGGAACGATCATTATTTTAAAGAAAGCACGAAAAATGTAAAATTAGATTGCCCCGAAGCTATAATACCCTTCACGTGTGCATATCTTATAGCATAAAAGGATTTCAAAAGGATCTTAATTTTGATCTGTCATTTTGTATGGCATTTATAAGCTATAGTGACCAGATCTGAGCAATATTTTAAAAGATTTTAGCCTTGCCTTGGACAATAATTTATCAAATAGAAAAGTTTTCCATAGAAGAACTCGATTTTGATCGGTCAGTTGGTATGGGAACAATAAACTATAATATTCCAATATTGGCGATTCCGACAAATAAATAGCTTCTTGGGCAGAGAAGGGCGTGCGCAAAATTTCAGATCGATATCTCAAAAACTTAGAGGTTAGTTCGCGTATATACAGACAGACAGAAGGACATAGCTAAATCGATTCAGCTCGTCGCGTTGTTCATTTATAGTACTCGTATATACAAACTTCATGACAAACGTGAAATAGCCCGATCAGAGTATAAAAAATAAAAATGTTCATGTGCTCGCATTTCCCACCTCCTTAAAATGCTCCACCGCAAAGCCGAAAGCTTTAGCGCGCAAGTCCTTGCAACCGTGATCATCAGCGAAGGAGATGATATCCAATAGGTTGGCATAACTCAATTTGTTCACTATAAAGCGGTTGCAGTAGCGCGCAACCTCTTTGAATTGCAAAATTTTTGCCGCTATCACCAATTTTCGCGCTGCACGCTCATCGAGCGTTAAGCAGCCTGTGTAGCAATAATTTATTAAGGTCTCGAAACTATTTGCATCGATATGTTTTAACGAAATTTCACTTGTATCCTCTTCCGTGGTGAAGAGCTCTTGAAAATAACTACTTGACGCCGCTAATACAAGACGATGTGCTGGAATGCTAAGAAAATATTCCATGTACAATTAAAACAAAATGTATATGAAATATTTGATTTCTAACCGCTTCTGGCGTTCGCCCACAGTAAAAACCACATCAATGTACTGATTGTTGCTGCGACATTCGCGTATTTTTGCCAAAACTCGATCTGAAAATTTGTACTCTAAATTGCTGCTTGATGGCGCATTAGCCATTAAGGAAGCTTCAGTGTTCTTATCTGCCATTTTTGCAAGTAAATTTTACAAACTTTTTCAATTTTTTTTATTTAAAAGAATTTTTTTTGTACGCAATTTATTTCAAATTTGAATTTGTATATAAATAAATTGTGAATGTCAGAGTGAAATCGTAACGGATCGTGGTGAAATTCAATTACATTGTTTATCGATTACACACACTTCCGATTATCGACTTAATGGCGAAGGAAGAATGTGTTTGTACATATATGAACAGTTTAAAATAACAATTTAAAAATGTGAGTTCAAAAGAAAAATGCAGAATAATAATAAAAGCAAAATCGATCATCTCATACGACAGGGCAAAACTGTCTCTAAACTCATATAAATACTAAGTCGCTCTTCAGGGCTGGAATGTCGAATAGAGCGTTGATATTTCTAAAAATAAAAGTTCGGAGGAAAAATTAAACCAACGCAATAAAAATCAATAAACTTAAATATGTGAACATATTTATTGTAATCCTGGAGGTGTTAACAAAAACGCCATTTTATTTTTCTTTCCTTCTCTACATCAACGCCTCCCGCTCTAATTATAAACAGCATCCCTTTATAGTTGTTATTGTACGCGCCACAGCTGTTGCCTATTGGTTCTGCTTATATAAAAACAACCCCATTTATATAAAAGTATTGTAGCAACAACAACAAGTGAACTTTTGGTGGTGTTTAGAGAAGTTGGATATAAAAGGATGCTGTGCAATCAAGGATATAGAACATTTCAATTTTAACGCGTACACGCGCGGAGCGTATAAAATAACGGAGCCCCGGAATATTTGGAATAATTAAATGACAAGTGAAAAATCTTATGTAACGGACAGCATAAAGTGAAAAAATTATAAATTATTCGAAGGTAATGGGAAAAAAATGTGTATAATAATAATAACGGTTTAGTGAAAATTGGTTTTAAGAAAGAAAATATAATGTTTTGGGCGGGCGACATTTGTAATCGATTAACTTCACATAAAATGCAGACAGTGGAATTTACGGGAACAAATAATCTAGAAAAATTTTAAAATTTGCAAAAATTATTATTTTTTTTTCATTTACATTTGTATGTGCACATAACTGTTGAAATGAAAATTCTAAAAAGTCTAAATTTATTATTTTTTTATTAAATAAAATAACAGTAAAAATTATTCTTTATACATTATTTTGTATAGAAAATTCCAAAAAAAAAAAAATTAAAAAAGTCGAATCCACATATGTATTTTGAATTTATTAAACAGAGCTTTTGTCTAAAATAGCTTTCAAATTCGCTATTTTTTACATACATATATTTTTGGTAAACAATTTTGGTTTGGATTTTGGTTTTATAATCTAAAATTATCTTAATTTTTAAAAATCAATTTGTGTTTTATATACAACAGTTAAAAAGAAAATTCCAAAAAAAATTTAAAAAATCTAATCTACTTATTTTTAATTAATTAAACAACAGAGCTTTCATCTAAAATAACCTTCAAATTCTCAATTTTTTATTTTATATTTATGTGCATATTTTAGTTGAAAGTGTACATATGTATGTACATATATTTTTTTAGAATATTTTTGATAAAAAACAATAGTTATAATATAAAGTAATCGTACAATTCGAAGTTTGCTTTAATATTTATTTTCAGTTGAAAAGAAAATTTAAAAAAAACTCTTAACCTATATATTTTATATAAAAAAAACATTTATATTTATATTTTTTCGTTTTTTTTGTTATTTGTTTAAAAAAAAATTTTGTGACACAATTTGCTTTCTATTATTTACTGATCAATCAATCAATCGATGACATACAAGTATGTATGTAAATGTTGCTCATCCGCACTGTTATTTGTTTATGCTCTGAGTTCATGACAGTTCGAGGTTTAATTAAAACAAAGTCGAATTTTTTCAATTGCCAACCAATTTCACAAATTTTAAGATAAATTGCGATACAAAGATCATTTAAAAAGCCCGAGATAATTGTAATTAATTCCTCAAAATATTTTTCGACATTTAACAATTTCATGATTCTACTGTCTGGTTTTAAGGTGTTTGAAGAAGGTAAATCACTTGTGAGATGCAGCGTAAAAGTTGCATTTTTAAAGTAAATTTCATTGCACAGTATGTTGAGAAGCACACCAGCGTGAAATGCAAAAGGAATCTCGCTTTCAAGTTCGATTCTTGCTTTTGGCAATAAAATATCTCACAATCTGTGAGTCCAATTCGCTTATTGGAATCTTATTTCAGTCACATCATGCAATTTAATAAATATTAAATTTTTATTGCAAATTGCGAAACGTGCGCGGTAAAAGAAATTCTCATGTACCGTTATATCAACAACAACACGCACCCTATAGGTTTTTGCTATTATTTGACTAGGTGTGAAAATATGTGCCGATAATAAAAGAATGCGGGAAAAATAATAACAATAACAAGTATAATGTGGTTAGTTAGAGAATATTTAAGCACACGCCAAACAAACGAAAGGGGTGGAATGTTGACACACGCACGAATTGCAACAAAAACACACAAAGCTATGAATAAATATGAGTTGGTAAATAGTAATGGGGTAAGAAGTAAACCCTTAAGCAAAGGAGCTGGTGCAAATAACGCCTTTGGCATGCATATATTACAAACGCCCGATGGGCGAACTTATGCTTGCTGTTTAACCACAAATTAAATGGGCGTGCCAATTTATTTTATGCTGAAAATTAAAAAGTGTTCAATTTTTTAAAACATATTTTTTCTAATCAAAACGCTTGCCACTCTCTCTTCAATGCAGTAATTATACCCCGTTTGCAGTCAACATGGTGTACGACATGACGCATATGATGCCCGCACAAAGCATTTCACTGGGTCGCTATTATCTGCACGATCTCAATGGTAGCGCTGAAAACCATGATTATGTTTTGGATATAGATCGACGCTTTCAGGCGCGCATGGCTTGTGAGACCATGCCACAGGCCTCACCACCACCGCCACCAACGCCAGCACCGCGACGCCGCACAACACCCATAGCGCACCTGGATCCCTCGGAATTGGTGGGGCTGTCACGTGAAGAACGACGCCGTCGACGACGCGCCACACTAAAATATCGCACCGCGCATGCAACACGCGAACGCATACGCGTCGAAGCGTTCAATGTCAGCTTTGCGGAGTTGCGCAAGCTACTGCCAACACTGCCGCCGGATAAGAAGCTGTCAAAAATTGAAATTCTCAAATTGGCTATATGCTATATAGCTTATTTAAATCACGTGCTGGAAACGCCATAAACTACGCGGCTGTTTTATTTCTATTAAATGTTTGGGAAAATCAGTTGCAAACTCTACTTTCTTTTTGCCAATAATTTAAGCTGCATTGTGATACCATTTAATTTAAAAATTTCACTTTACACTTATAATATTAATGTATATAACTTTTATTTAATACATACTTTAAGATTTTCATAATGTATTTGCATAATAAATACTAACTACTTTAAATGCCTTTGTTTACAAAATTAACGTCTGCTTTCGTGTAGGCAGTGATGTTGACATTTTATTCACTATCAGAAAATCGATAACTGAAAATCGACGGGAAACTTAAACAAACTTACGTTATGCTGGTATTAACAATTAGTGGGCAATTTAAACCAAAAATAAGTTAAAAATATACTAAAAATCTTAAATACGAGCTAAAAAATATACTATTTTTTTTGCAAAACAAATTTAATATATGCAAATAATACAAGAAATTCCTTCAGGGATATATGTCGCTTATCAAAAATCTTGCTATAAAGGTTTTGTATTTGTGTTTTTTTCTATAAAAAAATTCGATTGAAGTAAATTATTAAAAGATGTCAATTCACAGTCGAAAAAAATCTTTTTTAAAGTAAATTACGAATTTTTTCCGCTATTGGCATGAAAAAAATGATATTAACTTTAAAGCCTGCTTTATTTTGACTTTAAACCTTCCTCAAAAAATCTTTATGAAACAAGAAATCGTGCTATTGAAATATTACATACAATCTCCAAAGCAGCCGCAGCTGCCGTTAGCAGCAAACTGCTTTTAATTCATACATTTGCCGCCATTGGCCACCTGCGACTTGTAAGCTTAACATGCAGTGCGGGCAAGAACAAATACATACATACATATGTATTTGAACAGTAAAAGCAATAGCGAAGTAAGGTGAGCAGGTTGGGGAGAGGTGAAAGGGTGTTGAGAGAACAGCAAAAATAAATACATAAATAGGTACTAGTAGATATAGAATGGCAGCAATAATCATCCTTTCGTGCCTTTCTTGTGGAGCAACTTATTGTAATTTTTTTTGTATGCAAGTCTGCAGACGTATAGAATTATAACTAAACTTTAGGTATATTGTAAAGCAAAATTTGAATATTTTCCTTTAAAACTAAATTTTTCTTAAAAAAAAATATGGAAAAAGTAGAAATATTTTTCTTTATTACTTTAAAATTTATTTTATTTAAATTTGATCATTTTCCTTTACAACTAAATATTTCAATGAAAAATAAATTTAAAAAAAGTAGAAATATTTTTCTTTATTATTTTAAAATTTATTTTATTTATTTATTTATTGTATTTTTTTTTTTAATTTTAAAATTTAAAATTGATTTTTTTTCTGATTAAATTTAATTTTTTTTCCAACTCTTTAACTGCCATTGCAAGGAAAATTGCCTTACTCAGCTTATGTAAGCAAGCAGTTCGAAAACATTCCAGCAAACATGCGTAAACAAGAAGGTTCCTGGCAACCATAAATATTTGCTCACACTTTGTGAAAAAATTCATATTATTTAACGTTGTCCTGGTATTTTTTAGGTTGTTTTTCTTATTTCTATACATTTTAAAGTGAAAATTTGTCGGCGTACAAACACAATCCTCTAAATGTGAAGAAATTTTTCGTCAACTCTAGGCAAAGCGAAGGCATAAACGTAAAAAAAAACTAAAATAAATAAAAAATATCAACTTTTTGACAGGAAAAAAATATTATTCAATAAAAAATTCTGAAGCGCATCACAGAAAATAAAAGTTTTAGTTAAGAAATTATTTTAATTTTTCGTTACCAACCCTTGTGGCGCACACTGTTAACGTGTAATGGCGTATCATTTTAGTGCTAATCAGGTATTTTCGAAAAGATACTGCAAACTAAATTGAATACAGTTGCAAAAGCGTTTTGTGAGCGTTTAAAAACATTCGATGCAGACATTTTTGTTAAAAAAATGCCAGCGCGTGAAGTTAGTAAGCCATTTCGTAGCCGCCATTGTGTTGCAGTGTTAAAGTGTAGGTGGTTAACCATAAAAAATGAAATTGTTGAATTTATTCAGTAAAACTATTTGCAAAATATTGAAAATAAGCAAAAAATGCTAATTTGCCTGTGGCGCAAACATATGTATGTATTTCAGTGACAATCTAACGGTGCCATGCAAAATTACGAAAGTCAGCGCGTGTTGAGCTGGCGCTGAAGCATATTTTTGCGTAATTTTCTCTGCTATAAGCTTAGATAATCAACTTGTGAGTTGTCTAACTCATACTTTGTTTATCTATTTTGCTGCAGTCAAATTTTCTTTCAATTTGCGACATTTGACAGTAGTAGGAACTGCTAATGTTAATATAATGCACGGCATTTGCTTGATTTGTTGACAAAAGTAGGCCACAGAGCATCTCTATAAATAGCTGCAAATAAAAACAGGGTTGGTGCACAAGATTTTTGAATTTTTTTTAGAAAATACATATTTTTTTTTTTTTTAATTTTGTAAAGTGTCCAACTAGCACTGGAGTGCTTTACGCAACTTATTCAGAATTCTTGGCAGGCAAATTTTGGTTGCTCACCATGCTATTTACATTTTACATATTTTTTTTATTAAAAAATAATTAAAATTTAAAAAATAATAAAAATTATTACTTTCGGTTGCACTAAAAACATTTACCAGGGTTAAGGATTTAAAATAAAATTAAATGAAGTTTTTTTTTTATTTTTTTTTCATTTAATTTAATTTATTTTCTTTTTTAATTTTAAGAAAATTTTTATTTTTTTTCTAGTGATTTTTTGCATGAAACGTTTACCGAATTAATTAATTAAATATGATTTATTTTTTAATTTGCATAAATGTATTTTTATTTTATTATAAAATTTTAAATTTTAAGTGAATATACAAAACATACATGCATAAATATTATTATATATTTTATTCCAAATCAATTATATATTTTTCATAATTATATTTTATAAATTTCATAATTTTATTTAGATTTCTTATATTTTTTATATTATTAACATTTTTATATTAATTGTTTGTAGTTTTCATTATATTATTTTTTTTAAATGTCCCATTTAGTATTAAAAAATGTTGGGAATTATTTTAATTTTTAGCATTTACTATTATATTTTTATTATTAAATGTTACTTTATTTGTACATAATATTTTTTCTATTTTTCTTCTCATTAAATTAATTATATGCATATTATTTATTGTATTTTAATTTTTTTATTTCTTTTTACACACATTTATTTTTTTAATATTTTTTTTTAGTAATAATTTTTTTTTTTTGCTTAAAAGTTGTAGACAAAATTTTTTTTTACCAAACAAATTGCTTATGCTCCCTGTTTCGCGTTTACATTTATTGCGGTTTGTTGCTCCACAAAAAAATATAAATTAATATTTGTACATAGTAACGATTTTGCTTAACAACGACAAAGTTTTAATATAAATAGTTATAAATAGTATTTCTGCTCCCTTACATAGTATGTATTTACATGCATAGACATGTGCATACTTACCTGTGTGCATGTACTATCATGTCAAATTCTTTCAGTTGAATGACACACAAGAAACTGCACAACCTTCGCACAGCGCAAAGCAGACTTCGGGACTAACTGCAGCTTGTGCTACAATTCAGTGCGAATTGAGGCGTTTATAAGTTAACGGTATACCACTGGGGAGCCAATAATACGAAAGTGATAGTGCTGGCGTCGATGCCGATAGTGGCGGCAATTAATTGATTGGACATTATACTAATTTACTTACAATTGATTGGACATCTGTTTTGTTTTCATGTTTGATCGCCGATAGTGCTACGAAAGTTTAGGTGTGTGTGCGTTTTACGCAAAAGAAATTGTTAAAAAAGTAGCCAATGCTGACCGAAAATAAGCAGCAGTGCAGATTGCCGTGAAATTAGTTAAAGTAGCCGGTGAACCTGTAACTATGCTAGTTTAGTATTTGCTTTCTTCAAACGTTTATGTATGCGTTTGTATATATGTATGTATGTACATAATTATGTGTGTTTGTATGCTAGCTGCTTTATCCCCCACTCTTCCGCCACACGTGCACCCTTCAGCCGCCTGTTAGCCTTTTATGCTCTTCTGCAATTTTTTAATTCTTGTTTGGGGTGTCATGATGCTGTCAAGGGGTGTGACACCCTTCATCGTTGCTGCCTTGTGTGGGCATTGTTGCAACTTGCCTGCAATACAAGCAGACAGCGTGTAGCTTCTTGACTACATAATCCACGCATAAAACGTGATAAATGACACCCTCGGGTATGCGTATAAAAATCATCTGCTGGTGGGTTAGGTTGTTGGTATTGCACAGTGGTTTGAAGTGAAGAACGATACATTTTTATACTCTCGCAACAAGTTGCTAACGAGAGTATTATAGTTTTGTTCACATAACGGTTGTTTGTAAGTCCTAAAACTAAAAGAGTCAGATATGGGGTTATATATACCAAAGTGATCAGGGTGACGAGTAGAGTTGAAATCCGGATGTCTGACAATTTTAACTAGGAATGTCCGTCCGTCCGTCCGATGTCCGTTTTGAGAATAAAAAAACTTGGACACGTATTTTGGCTCCATAAGAAGGTTAAGTTCGAAGATGGGCAAAATCGGCCAACTGCCAGCCTACAAAATGGCGGAAACCGAAAACCTATAAAGTGTCATAACTAAGCCATAAATAAAGATAGGGGAGGGGCATATGTGGACGTAATTTTTTAGTGGGCGTGGCCCCGCCCCCTACTAAGTTTTTTGTACATATCTCGGAAACTACTATAGCTATGTTAACCAAACTCTACACAGTCGTTTTCTTCAGACATTTCTATATACAGTTCAAAAATGGAAGAAATCGGATAATAACCACGCCCACCTCCCATACAAAGGTTATGTTGAAAATCACTAAAAGTGCGTTAACCGACTAACAAAAAACGTCAGAAACACTAAATTTTACGGAAGAAGTGGCAGAAGGAAGCTGCACCCAGGCTTTTTTTTAAAATTGAAAATGGGCGTGGCGCCGCCCACTTATGGACCAAGAACCATATCTCAGGAGCTACTAGACCGATTTCAATGAAATTCGGTATATAATGTTTTCTTAACACCCTGATGACATGTACGAAATATGGGTGAAATCGGTTCACAACCACACGCCTTCTTCCAATATAAAGCTATTTTGAATTCCATCTGATGCCTTCTCTGTATAATACGAGTATAAACATTAGGAACCAATGATGATAGCGGAATAAAACTTTACAAAAATACGGTATTTGAAAAATATGTAAATGACGTATTATGAAATCTCGATTATCACTTTACCATGCGAGAGTATAAAATGTTCGGTGACACCCGAACTTAGCCCTTCCTTACTTGTTTACCAAAAGTTTAAAAATTCAAGATACAAGTCTCTGGAAGTGGCTTTTACAATTTTTAGAAGAAGAAATATTCTGGATAGAACCCATTTTCGCAAATCCAAAAATCATACAAAAATATTATTATACTAGTTATAAATATAGGTAATGTTCAAAGGACTCAATATTTCAGTCAATATTTTGGTTTCTGAAAAAATGGCGGCTTTCTCAAAAAAGTTGTTTTAACAAAAATTTTATTCCTTTGATCATTACCTGACAATTTTAACTAGGAATAGTCCAGTCGTTTCGAAGATAGATCAGCTCTGAAAACAGCATTTCGGGAAAAATTTCTTTAAAGTTTTAGGAGCCGATTACACTAATTAAAAAAAATTAGACAGTGATCTTTCTTTTTGTATATTTTTTGTTAAAGAGCCTTTAGAAAATGTATAAAAAGTATTCAGAGATGATTCTTAAACTTGTGGAACCCTTCACTTGTCAAAAATATTTTGTCGCACATTGAAATTAGTAGTATAAGCTCATTTAGTCGTTACGCAACGGTGTAAACGCCATATTATCTTCATTATGAAAACGTTTACCATCATCTTTGACAGCCGTTACCTTATTTAAACACTTAATCAAAACAGCTGATCTGTCAAGTCTCTGTCTGTCAACATATTTCACAACAAATAATAGAATTTTATCGCAAAACTCAACACTGTATTTAGATTTTACTACTATTTATGAAAAGTTAATGTTATTGAAAAGATTTTATTTCAATTTTTCCGAGTTAGTTGGTGAAATTGCTTCACAAATAACGCTGCAATTTTTTCAAGATTAATTCTAGTAAATTTTTTAACCCTCCTTTGCTCATTTTGTGCCACTGTTCAATCTCACATTGCACCGTTATTTCGTTTCACTTGTGAATATTGCAAAAAATCAGCTCGTTGCTGTAGCAATCTTTTGTCTGCTATAAAACTACACTACCGTTAGAGCATAAATTCCTATTGTTGCATTTGCTAATTGAGTTTAAAATCAATTTGTATTTCACACTTGAACCAATGACACTTCTAACAAAATACAATCGATTTACTCCGGTAAGAGGCGCAAACACTTACAACAACAACAAGGCTTTTGGTAATTTTACGCAGCTTAAAGCATTACAACAATTTTGCAACAATATCCTTAAACCGTTTGCATTTGATTGTTGTTGTTGCTTTGATACATACTCTTCCTATAAGTCGATGTAATTGCCGTGTAAATTTAATTACAATAACACAATGTGTGTGAAGTGTGTTTGTAGCAACGCTCCCGCTCGCATTTGGTGCTCGCATTTGTTGCGTCCGCACGTGCCGTTGCTTGTGGTTTCATGCCATTTACTCCATTTGCCGCTCAACACATCCTCCGCAGCTTGCGTGCGTGTGCTGTGTTGGTCTTCAATCATTGCTGGTGTTGACAAGTGTCATTGGTCGCCACCGCTGGCATAACGGCAAGTCTCAGTGCGTATGTTTGCATGTAATCAGTAGTGAATCGTCAAAAATTTGTCAACTCGCCCACATTTGCATATGATAATTGAAAATACTTTTTGTTGTTGCGTTTTGAGGTTATGCTGGCGTTGGTTTTCTCACGGTTCAGCGAAGAGTGGGCGGCAAAGGTATCGTTTTGACGAGTTTCCCTCGATCTTCAGCGACGTTTCAAAGGCGTATCGCATCTAAGACTTTTCTGCTCGATTCTTTAAAGAATGTATGTATGTAAGTAAACATTTTTTTATGAGAACTCTCAATCCGTGTTGTTCTTAAAATTTTCAACTCAATGCCCCTGGCGTTTGTCTGCTTAAAATTTCGAAAGAGTTAAAGCGAAATTTTCTTCATAAGAGCTGGCTACTAACCTCACACCAAACTGACTTTGATCGCTATATTTCCTATATAGCTAGGATTTTGTGGCAATCTTTGTTTATTCCCTGTAGATTTTGTATCATAGCCTTCTCTTCGAAAACTTTATTCTAGACGTTCTGGCGTTATGAAAGAGAGTAAGCTTTAATTTGTATGTATTAAAAGCAAATAACTTAAAAACTTTCTGGGAAAGACTCAAATATCCTTAATTTGCCCGGACTGACAAAAATATTATCGTTATTATCGCTATTGAGCTAATATACTTTTCTGGAATGATCTTCAATGCCTTTAGCGAATTTTTTTTACAGCTTCTTTTCCATTCGGTAGATTGTTGGACAGTTTCGACGTGGTATTCATAAACCAACGTCTTTTCACCTCTCTAATGATGTGTTCTTTGAATGTAGGGTCCACAGCCACGTTGTCAAGCACCTTTTTGCGACCTCAACTCAAAAGATTCAGGTCTCTTGGCAGCCTTCATACCCAAAACATTAACCAAAATGTGTTAAATCGGTACATAAGAACTGTTGAGATCCTCTGTTATTTCTCTCTCAAGCACTCTTTCTTTAACTCTTTTGATTTCATCGCCATTAACAGCGATGAATGGACGACTTTGATGAGACAAGTTTTCGGTAACTTTACGACCTTCATTAAATGCTTTGTGCCACTCAAATACTTGTGTTCGTGATAAAGTAGACCCACCGAAAATCTTCTGCAATATGTTTAGCGATTCCGTAGCTGTGATTTCATTGGAAATACAAAATTTCAAGTATATTTATAAACTAGAAAACTTTTTTCCATGGTAAAAATCACTAGACGAACTTTACGTGTCATAAAGAAGCAGCTGTTAAAGACATACTAATGGACTATATACCATAGAGATCAAACTTCACATGAACTTAAAAAAAAAGATTGTATCAATCTAGAAAAGAATGTGTATCAATTCGGTTTACGCACGGAATTTCAATGGATCAGTCTGGGTCAAATTTGATCAGTTGGTATTTTCGAATAGTGTTGTCATCTATCCAAAAAATGAGAGTAGACAGAATTTTAACGTAATTTGGTTAGTGTTTCACAAGTTCAAATAGACTCTTTGCCCGTTGGATAAGACCGAATGGCAACGGTTCACCTCTCTTTACAATTTTTTACTGGTTGTATCTATTTCTACTGCTTATGGCTTCTAATGCAACATCTACAAATTGAGGCTAGACAAAATTTTAACGAAATTCGGTTAAATGTGAAGAGTTTCTCAAGTTCAAGTAGACGGAAAAAGCAAATTGGACTCGATTTGGACTCTGTTTTTACAATTTCTTACTGGCTCTATCTACTTGTATTTCTACTTCTTACAACGCAAATATCTGATCAAATTTAAAACATTCCCTCTTCATAAAACACACAAAAAATAACGCTGATCCCTCGAGCAACAAATCCTTCTGACAAAGTTCCTGAAATTCATCCGCCAAAGGTTGGACATTTTCCAATTGGATTTAGTTATGATAAATTACTCAGCCGCTTAACGGTAGCTGTTGGCTCTTCCACTTGCTAAAAAATGTTTACAAATGTTAATAAATCGCTCGGGTTTTTTGCTGCTGGTTTTCAAAAAGTAAACAAGGATTATAACGGTATTAGGAGCAATACTCTTCGTAATCGCTGCCTACATATGTCATTTCAAAAATTACACCATGTAATTGCAGTTCATGCCGACTGAGGGATGGCAGAACAACACTCTGCTTCTGTCGTGGTGCTGTCATGGAGCGACAGGAGTATGGGGTGTTGCCGAAGTGGCATGCTTGTGTATATGTGCGGTGACTTTTTTATTAATAAACAGCTTTTTAGCCCAGGGATGATTGGACAACTGCAACAAAACGCCCATATTTTTTTTTTTTTTTTGTTTACATATGTATGTGTATCTATAATTTGTATGCGTTGGTATTTAAAGATTTAAAGGCTTAAAATGATATAAATTAACGCATCAAAGTTGGCTATGATGTATAGTCCGTCAGGCGGGAGAACAGGTTGTGTTGGATTTGTAGCAATATGTCGCGAAAAATGAATGACTAGTGGTTGTGCCAGCGCCGTCGGGCTTTTTTCACTCATTTTTGTTGTTTTCTTTATTTGCTAGTTCGAGAAGGCTTACAGCGCGAAACGTCTATGCAATTGGGAGTTGCCGAAGTGGTATCCACCAAAACCGCGCGCCCATAAGCAACCGACGAAAATAATCGCTGGCAATAACGGACATTTGCTGTGCAGCGCTGATCGGTAAGTACTTGGAGGTATTTACGCACAGCAGATCAAAGTGCACCGTTAGGTTCTACTCAAGAAAATTCGAAACACCCGCGGAGCCTCGGATAGTTTCAACAGATTACATTGCTCTTAACATATAACCTCTTCGTCTTTCCGCTTTACCCAGATATTTTTTTATATTTTACCGTTAGCTCGTGAAGAAGTTATGAAAGATATATTATCGTAGTTGGAATTACTGTAGTTGCTTTATAAGATCGTAGCGTAGACTTTGAGAAAATCCGCTTATGAAGAATTTTCTAACCTGTCCTTCTTCGTACTGGCTGCGTACTCATCCATTCCGTATTTCTAGAGCTCAGCTTTTAGAGACTACTCTCTTTTTCTTGAACTGAGACCACTCACCGGCATTGCAGATGTCGTGCCGTTTAAGGGGCGTGCGTTTACGGCCTTTCTAAACAGATTTGTTGTTTCAGAAACTTTCAAAAGGAAAGGTAAAGCTAAATCATAGTCAAATAAAAGGATATTGAAACCATTATCCATCACTTCTACGCAAATCTGACTGAAACTGAGTGGTGATCCGGATTAAGTTGACCTTATGGGTATGGCTTGGTTAATGTTTATGGTATTGAAACCATTATCCATCACTTCGACGAAAATTTTACTAAAACTGAGCGCTGATCCGGTTTAAGTTGACCTTATGGGTATGGATCGGTTAATATTTATGGTAGAGCTCTGGGATCTCCCGAAAATTTCCGCACAGATCTAACAAAATCAGATCGGTAACCTTAGTTTAGTTTACAGCTTTAAGGACTTGACTTATGATGACGGTTGATTCCAGCCTAGTGACACACATCGAATGATTTTGAGGCTTTTTTTATAATGCTGCTCTTCTCTTTATAATGCGGCTACTACTTTTCCGGTCCTATTGTAGCTTATGGTAGATTGCTCACATTTGAAACCTGAGTAAGCCAGTGGAATTTACTAGATACAGTTTAATCGGAGTTCCACAGAAGAACTGAAGAGCTTAGCTTTCAAACTTTTCCAATTTGACTTCTTACAGAGACCTTTGTTTGTCTTTCCACGTGAGATGCTTTGAATTTTGTCAATAATGTTTCATTTCATTGTAGCACATGAGTAAGAAAATCTCTTAGAATCTGCTTTGCAAGCCTTTAATTTGAAAACTTTTTGGTAACAACTTTCACAAATTACTTTTAGTTCGGATAAGAATCCTTGGGGCTACTTTCGCAGCACTTACGAGCTACCACGTAAAATAACTCGTAAATTTGCCGACGAATACAACGAGTGTCTGATCAGAAAATATAAATGGCGCAATTTCCCACGCAAAAAGACTGTTTGCGGGAAAAAAGATGAGCCACCGAAATGCGAAGATAAATGCGAAACCGTCAGAAGTATTTTCAGTCCAGGTGAGAAAGGCATTGGAAAGTGCGCTAAGGGTCAAGATAAAAAAGTGAGTATAGGTTCCTCGTTTTTCAAACTTTCGTTCATACTTTAAACGAGTTTTTGTTTAACACATCTTGTTTATCATACTTTTTCGGTTAATTCAAAGAAACTAAAGAGGAAGAAAGGTAATGAGAAGAAGCCTGAAGAGCCTTGTGAACCTATACAAATACCACCAGCTTGCTAAAATACATTCGTTATTATCTCATATATTTTTGCATATTTTATTTTGTCATCCACAAGAAAAATAATATCTACCGAAAAATAGTAAGAAACATCCTTGACTTGTCTTTTTTTTACAAGCGTTCCGATTTAGAATACGTGCCAGGTGATTTTACGCCATACGAACATCAACACCCCTCACGTGACCAGTTGTTGCAACAAAAGTACGAACGCGACAATAACATAGAACCGGAACTGCCACTGAATAAGCTGCTACTTGGCGACCACCTTTGTCAATCGGTTAAGCCGGACGTTACCCTTACTCGTCCCGTGATACTACCGCTGACGCGTGTCTCTTCGCCAACCGCGAACGCTGCTCATACTTCCCAGCTGGAACTCACTGCACCGACGGAACCTCAAATTGACCCAATGCCACAAGTGCAGACGGAGACATCGTTATTGCCGCAAACAGCTGCTCTGACGGATTCTGTTGGACCAAGTTTGGAATACTTTAAACAAAAATTCGGTTATCAAAACCCCGATTCACCTGCGCTACAAAATCTTGAGCAAACAATGCCACTTAAATCAATTACAGCGAAACCCAACGAGCGTTCGCCGTCACCTATCATTCCGCCCTACGCTAATTTCGAATTAGCTAAGCGCATGCATCATGACAATTTGGACCATCAACCGTTGCCGGATTGTGTGGTGGACATGGCGTTCCGCAAGCGGCAAATTACTGGTGAGCATCCCGGCTTAGCGCTGGATATTGCTCCCTTTGCCACGGGTGTTGGCATAAGAACGCATAATGCTGGCCCCACACATTGTACGAAAATGAAGGTATTTCGCCCACGCACCTGTGGCGTCGTGCCCAAAGCTTATGCTGGTGACTTATCACGTGCAATTTCCTCAGCGCAGCCCGATAAACCAATGACAGCTATGGATTTGGCCATTGGTTGGGATTATAGACCCAGCAATCCAGCGGATGAACCGCGTCGGCCACCACATATTGACGGTTCGGACGATACCGCCGGTCCTGCTGTGTTCAATTACGTAAAAACACCGCGCGATGAACCCGCTACAGATCTAGGACGCTCGGCGGGTGTATTCAATAGTACGCTCGGCGAAACGGGCTTTTTCGATAAGGATATAATGCGCCGCAAATCAGATTTTGGCGGTCGCGCAATTGAACGCGACACGGACTGTCCCTGCAGCACCGAAGATTGTATGGTACGCGCGCCACCGCCACGTGCGCGTAGTGTAACTCGTGATTGTGCGATGCCTTCAAATCGGTTGAGCAAGCATTATCAATCTTCACCTAACATCATGGCTGAGGGATACCGCGCATTGCGCCAAAAATATCTCGGCGGCAGTGGTGGTAGTATAGCAGCTTCGTGTGAGGCTCTTGTACCCGAACGTGGCTGTAGACGTTCAAAACAAAATATCGGTGCGCCAGGTTTTCTAAGCCGAGCGCGTTCAAGACTATGTCACAAGGTTGCACCCGAACCACCGCGCTGTTACCACGCAGCGCCGCCGCGTGCCATCTGTAAAGCACCATTTCGTGTTGGTGTGCCCAAATACAATGCAGCGGGACATTTTATTAGCACGGACAGCGGCTGCAGTTTGGAATCACATAATGCCAGTCGTGTGCTGGTGGTGCCGCGTCAACGTGATCCCTACGCAAAACGGAATTACGATATTGATACGTTGGTGCCACCGTTTCGTTGTTTTGGCGGTGGCGCCGGAGAGGGCGGCTACCCAGAACATTGGCGTTTGGCCAGCGTATATCAACATGCTTATAAACCTCTCGAGCAGCGACGCAGGCCGCTACTACAAACAGTTTACAAGTAATCAATAATTAAAGGATATTCCAAATATTTATTTCAAATATATTGTAAAAAAAATAATGAAATATATGTATGTATATACACTGAATGGGGTATATTAAGTTTGCCATGAAGTTTGTAACATTAAGAAGAAAGCGCCGTATACCTTGTAAATATTTATGCAAGTTTTTGAGATATGGGTATGAAATTTTGTACACATCCTCTCTCATCATGTGCTTGTATGGAAACTTTTTTATTTGACGAGTTATCGCCATGAAACTTGACGAGATTTATTGCCTAAGGTTAATCTCCTTAGAAAGTGTTGAAGCTTAAAAACAGACCAATCAAGTTCTTGTATGTAATCTTTTATATTTGTGAAGGGTATTATAGCTTCGGTGAAGCAGAAGTTAATAATATTTCTTGTTTTTTTCTTCTCATTTGGCTTTTTGTTTAGAGTTTGTTTGTGAGTGAACCCTTAAAACAAATTATTTACGAATTCTTAATCAATAAACTAGTTATACGGTTCATTTCATTTACTTATTTATTTATATGTATGTATTTTATTGTTCTCTCCAGTTTTCGTGCGTATCCTTAGCACTATTACCTTGACTGCCAATATGAACATTGCCTATCTCTAAATGTTTGCGTTGAATTTCTTCATAGGTGTTAAAGAATTGTTGTGTGTCCTGTGTCAATTTTGTGAGCAGCTCAAACCAAATAGCTTCAGTTAGCTCGCTAGCGCCGGTATACATATCAGTGCGTGGCGTCATGAAGACTAGTGAACGAAATTCGTCAATGATTTCGCGCAGCGGTTTGTGAAACGTTGAGTTGTCATGATTTTCTAAACATAAACACCCACAATTGTAATCAAAGTATTAATTAGTATAAATCATATGTTTTTACCGTCTACTTCAGGCAATAAGAATGTGTTTATTTGCCGCTCTCCCTCCGTTGGACGTGTTTTCTTTTGCTTTTGCTGCTCGGCCGTTTGTCCCTTATATATACGCAATTGCGAATCCTTAAACAAAGCGCGCAACATACGATCCATACGTTCTTTCTGACTTGTTGTGAAATCCTGACGTTTAGCACGATTCTTTACAAATAGCACATTAGGAAAGTAATTGCTTACAAATGGTTTATTATCTTGTGTTGGCTTCATAATTTCGGCAAATTGCAATAATCGTATAAAATTCATATTAAAATAGTCGTCTTGCACCACAATCAACAAATGACACACTGATAGAAA
This sequence comes from Bactrocera neohumeralis, assembly GCF_024586455.1. Classification (NCBI taxonomy): domain Eukaryota; kingdom Metazoa; phylum Arthropoda; class Insecta; order Diptera; family Tephritidae; genus Bactrocera; species Bactrocera neohumeralis. The sequence goes on from NC_065922.1 coordinate 72,156,223, forward strand.
ACTTATTATCTGACGTAAATCATCCAATTCATTTGTGGTCATATCCTTACGGTAAGAATTGCACATCACCGGCGGGCTATCAAGCAATATCAAACGATCTCCGGTTATAAACATATGTGTGGATTCGGTGCGTGAACGCGCCGAACACTTATGTGGCTTTAATTTTGTTGGAAAGAAGCTATCCTCTTCCACAAACAGTTTGAGGTAGTAATCGTAGTTTGTATCATCGTTGGCTAAAATATTCATTATAGTGGATTTGCCAACACCTTGCGTACCCACCACACCAACTACTAAAAAGTCCGTATTTCCTTTCATAAGTAATTTGCGCGTACTAGCATTTATTGCACCAGTTGAAGATATGACAGTTGCAGGACGTGTCATTTGTGGCAGCGGCTCAATTATATGCACATTAGTTGCCGAATTTACATCATTCCCAGACACATTTGCTTGTTGTGTTTGCTGGTGCAACTGCTCTTTAGTTGTAACTGGACTCACACCACTTAAGCCCGGACTTTGCGCTACTTCACTACGTGTGACAATCATTGTTTTTAGTGGCGCTGTACTTGCATTTGCAGAAGTCTCTGCCACTTCTGCATCATCTCTCATTTCAGCGCGAGATTTAAGTAATATTTTTGGTTGCATTTCCGCTTCACCATTTCGACGTCCTGCTGAATCTTCTTCCACATTTCGTTTGGCTAATATTATAGGACGTTTATCCTCAGTTTGCTGCCAAAAGCAGAGTTCATTTATAACATTTTGCAAAATATTATACAGGAAACAAACCTTAACTCTGCGATACCGTCTGCGCTTCCCGTCCGACATTATGACCGGATACTTTATTTATTCTTGTTTATTATATTTATTATCCCTTCGAAAAAGCCTCAGCTCAGATGTGAAGTCAAATAAACAAATTGATTTACAGTGGCGTAAGCATGGAAATACTAATTGGGGTTCAATGCATAAATATTATGCCTATATTCTAAATATAATATACAAAATATTTTTATTTGATACAAATCAACTTACTTTTTAAACGTGTGCTGTTTATTTGCTAATATTCTATTTTATATAATTAATATTTTGAATATTTGAATAAATAGAGCTCCTATACGAAATGTTAAGACACTACGCCTTTGTTTTCATTATCAGCTGTTCAGTTCCCACACGCATGTAAACAATCGCAAATTCACCACGACTAGAAAACGCGGTGCAGGTTTCCTCTTATATTTTTAGTAAATTTAATATTTAGTGCTTTATAAATATAAAGTTAGATAATTTTTTTAAATACGCTTAACTATGCCTATGATAGTAATATCTGGTTTACCGTCCAGCGGTAAAACAACTCGTGCTAAAGAGCTGCAAAAATTTTTCTCTGATAAAGGCAAGAAGGTGCACTTCATCTCAGAGAATATTTCGATAGCCAATGCAGGTTTTGCAAAAAATGAATATTTCGCAGATTCTCAAAAGGAAAAGCAAGTGCGTAGCGATATCAAGTCCGAAGCGCTACGATTGCTTAATAAGGACGACGTAGTAGTGGTGGATGCTGGCAATTACATAAAAGGTACAAAAACATGGTCCATATAAAAACATTTTATATTTCTGAGCGTATTTGTAGGCTATCGCTATGAGCTTTTCTGTGCAACAAAAGCTGCACGCAGTACGCAATGCACACTTTTCTGCGGCATACAAGAGGCGCGTGCCTGGGAGTTCAATCAACAACGAACAGGTGAAGATTTGGTGCCAAGCGGCACAAACAATATTACAGACAACTCTAATATGCCTTATACGCGCGAAATTTTCGATGCGCTGTGTATGCGTTTTGAAGAGCCACACGGCAATTGTCGTTGGGATAGTCCACTATTTGTAGTGTTTCCAGACGATATACTTGAACTTGAAGCCATCCATGGTGCGCTCTATGAATCAAAACCATTACCCCCGAATCAAAGCACGCAGAATGTAAGTGCGACAGTTAAAAAATAATAATTACATCTAATTTTGCATTTAAATACCTATTAGCCGCCACTAAGTGCTACGAATTACCTCTTTGAGCTGGACAAGTTAACGCAACAAATTATAGCGGACGTGTTGGCTGCGCGTAAAATCGGTAATACAGGTCCCGTGCCGGTCAAAGGTAGTCAGGTGAAAGTGGAAGTGCCGGCAGGCGTGAATGCTATACAGCTTAATCGTTTGCGTAGACAATTTCTCAATTATACCAAATTGCACCATGCCACCACAAGCACTTTAGATAAAGTGCCGCAATTATTCGTGCAGTTCCTCAACTCTAATTGTAATGAATAGCGTATGTGATTTAAATAAATCATAAAATTTTTATTGTGTATAGGAAGTATGACATTTAGTAATTGACAGCACTGTTACGTATATTTATGTTTACATTATGATTTTATATCCCCATTTTGACAAAACCACTTTAACAATAAAAACAAATACGTTTTTTACGCGGAAATATTTTCAACAAGTGTTCCATTTATTTTTAACGTTATACATTTTTTTTTTTTTTTTGTTTTATACAAAGGTGTCTTAATACAGGCGTATTATCTCATTTATTACTACCATTAATGGATGCAAAATTAATTAAAAAATAAAACGTTTTCCATTTAACTTTATCATATATATATGTATGTATATGCATAGCATACGGAAAGAATCGAGATATTACGCGTGATTTTCAATAGTACGCATTAAAAATGTTTTTTTTTCTTAATTTTTCAAAAACTAGTAATATTAGTTTCTCAGCGTCATTCTGCAAAATAGCAATTGAAATGAAAAATTATACTTCATACATATGTATATTGTTAATACTTTACTTAAATAACTACACGTTTATTACGTTAGTGTGATAATTACCCATTTGTACCGTGTACAGCTTGAATCAACATAAAAACACATTTCATGTTCGAGAATTCAATTTCATTTGCCTAATTCGCCCAGAAAAGAGCACAACTTGTAGTTATATAATCATATTTGAAGCTGTGTGAACTCATAGCCAACATTCCAACATATCAATTAAACATAATATATTGCCGGAAACTTTGTTTGTTTTTGATTTATATATAACTGTATGTCTGTTTAAACAGAAATCCTATAATTGCAAAATAACCAATAACTAAAAATATTAGGCAAGCTAGTACCCTGCACAATTTGTTGTCTTTGTTACTTAACAGACTGTTAGTACTATTGATGTTGGTAAGCATTCTTATAGCCATTGCTGTATATATCAACATAGTGATTATTTGGGTTGCTAGTGCTGCTACCGCCGGACTCCTCTACATCATCGTCGCGTTGCGACAAATCGTCTGTATTGTCACGCGCATTTTCGGGCTTTCGACAAACCCAAAACAAGCTTTCGTATTCACTTTTTAGCATAGACTGGGGATTCTGTGCGTACTTGGTACGCACACCAGTCTGGGAACGCAGAAACTCAAAACCAACCATTTTTATGATTAACTCCAGGTTCTCGAAAGTTGGTTCAATACTATTTTCCCCTTGTATATCGCTGAAGTGGTAGAGTAGTGGACCTAAATTTACCCAAATACCGCCGGGTTTTAATATTCTAAAAAGTAAAAAAGTTCAATTATAGTTTTACCGTTAAAACAAAAATAAACGTAATTTTTGAGTGCACATCTGCTTAATAAATGTCTTTATCAAGACATATAAATATGCAATAAAATGCTTGACAGGGCGAATTCGTAGCTATACGTACCTAAAAATAGCTTCAATGAAGTCCACAATATTATTGCCACAGTCAATAAAGAAGCATGTCGCGACACAATCATAGCAGTTTGGCGTTTTGTAGACCTGCAAGATAAAAAAACTTTTATAATTTATAAACATACATAAGCACAAATCAACTTCCTGTTGTAATTATAGGCATAAATAATTATATGTATAATTCTAAAGTGTTTCAGTATAACTAATTATAAACCGCATATACGGGTTTTACACACGCATATTTCCTTATAAAATATGATATTCTTTAATTTAACGTTTTTTTCAATTTCACTATTCTGTACTATTAAGGTTCTGAACTTTAAGTAGCAATGCTTATATAATAAAGAACATGTATTAATTTATATACCTCCAAGAAATCGCCAGCCGCTATCATTATATTGCCCTTTGGTGGATTCTTTGCCGGACAAATATCAGGAAACCGTATTGGCGCCACCTGGTCGGCCATACGCAAATTATTTACATACTGATGCACCCAGGGGTAAAGTGTATATTTATTTTCCTCAGTGCAACTTGAAAAAACCGAAATGCGTTAGTATAAAAATTTCATGTCTACCTGAAATACTTACAGATTCAAGACAAAGTATGAGGCAATTAACATGAAATATGAAAATTCATTGCCCTCGCATTCATAGCCGCGGCAAGCAAGCTCGTAGGTGAGACGACCAAGTCCGGCGCCAGGCACAAGAATTTTTACCTCATTGAGTGCGCTGAAAAATTTGAAAGGAAAAACGCATTAACTGTGAGATAATTCACCTTCATCTTAGTTATATTTACAATTCGCCAGGCTTAAAGAATTCCTCAACGGCGTCGATGATTGGTTTGTATGACTGCTCACGTTCCTCTGCGCAGGCTGCACTCCAATCGCGCGCAATTAACTTTAATGTCGATTGGGCCTTTAAAATTTTAAAAGGTTCAACATCAGCTTGCTCTGTTGCCTGTGGCAAGTAAGTATTTGATATATACATAGTTTGCTATGGATTGCAATTTACAAATTGCAACAAGTGCTTTTCAATTGGTACTAGACCATTTTGAAATGCTAAACTACACAAAACTGAAATTCTTTTCTTTAAAAAATAGTTGCTTATGTGTCTATAGTGTATGTAAATTCTATAAACGTTTTCTTACATGTTCCATATCTTGATGCCTTATTTTTGTAGTATGGCCATCACTGTCTTGTTGTGCTAAATACTCGGATCCGCCCATATCCATAAATCCGACATTGTCACGCAGCATTTTCTTAATAACCTTTTGATTTTCATCAATGCAGTCTCTTATCACACGCAAATGATTGCGATATTTAACCAACATGTCCTGATGACGTTTGGGAAGACTATTGAGGTAGCTTTCAGTCTTGTTCACGCGCGCATAGCAATATTTTCTACAAAAATAATATTAGTTATCCATTTTAACATGTTGAACAAAATTTTGTGAAATGTTGTAGTTATATTGGGCTATTATTAATCAATAAGTATAACGAAATAGTAAGAAGGATCTTATCTATATCGACGGTACTGATATGCGTTAGCCTAGAGCTCTATTATAAGCTACTACTATAATACTTTATCCTGGTCACCGCCTGATTATATTACTATTAGTAAGCATTTATGTAGTGCCAGCCTTTTCCTAACTATATATCTATGTATGCTTACTAACGCTTATCGCTTGACACATGCGCTCATACAATGAAATTCAGACGCATTGTATATTAATTTCTTTATTTGTAGCAATATTATTTTGTGTATATAGAAAGGAAATGATTCAAAGAATCATTGAGTATTGTTGTCAGTATGGAATACACGATTAGCCGCTTAGACTCACTGTTATAACCTCAAAAATTCAATTATTTACATCCTATGATAATTGGCACACAACCCCAGCCAAATAATAACAGGGGATTATTACATGCATAGATGAATTGAAAATATGTATATACTTACTGATAATAACGCAAGGCCGCTATAATTTTTTGCATATGCTTGCGATCTTCCTCCGCCTCTTCAAGATTGAGCATTGGCGGATCGGTGGCAAGTTTACTGTCGCTTGTATTAGTGGAAGAGGGCTTTCTTGAGCCTGACGACTGTTGAGTATCACTCATGTTTGAACACGTTATTTTAAATGCACTGAACTGCTCAAACTTTAAAGGAAACTGTTGATTTACCTAAAATGCTGGCCCCACATATGCTAGGGAAGTAGTACGCAATGTGGGTAAAATATATTAATTGTCTGAAGTTTATGGGTATTGGATTTTTAGAGATACACTATAACAAATCGAAAATTAAATACCACTTTGCCAACATACGAAAATATAATTATTTAAATTAAGATAAACGCAAGAAAACTAAATACCGTTCGATATTACACCACACAATCAGCACCTGTAATTTCTCAACACAAATAACTTCCAATGAAGAACAAAGTCAGATGTGTTTTCGTACAATACCGAGTGCACACGCAAGAACTTTTTTCGCAATTAATATAACTAACTAAACAGTTAAAAAATATTGATTACTTATAACATCATTATTTCAATCGAGATTGTTATACTTACTTACATTAACATAATTTATTTAAATGTAAATGGAAATGTTGATGTTTTCTCTGTTTGTTTTATAAAAAAAATGCTTATTTCGGTCATGTAACTTTATTTAATAATTTCGTTGATCTATTGTTAATTTATACGAAAAATTTGGAAATGTCTCCAATTTATTTTTCTTTTTTGTCATTTTGTAATTGTTAAATTAAAAACCGGTTGCACCCTGTGATTGTCATAAATAAACAAAAACATTCCCCTCTCTGCCTACCTGACCCGGTAAATCAGGTGTGTGGTTATTAAAAATAGACGTGTTTTGCATTTGTTTTTATTTTCAATTTTGATCTAGAATATCGCTTTTGAACATAAAGGAAAACGTTTCAAAAATAGCTCATGCAAATGCGTCAGAAGTCGTCCATGCAGACGTGCCCACAAAAAGATAGTGCACGAATGATTGCTAATCAGAAAACTTTAAAATAGAACATAAGCTAAGTGGGTTTTATTAGAGATTTTAATTTTTGCTCACTTTCGAAGTAAGATAATTTTGTCACAATATTGTGTGAAATTTTAGTGTAAAGGAGTGTAATTAATTAGCATCGACATAAGCCGAGTCTCTCGAACATATCAGGTGAGTAACTACTACTCTCAAATATACTAATTCGGTGAATGATTAAGGTAATTTAAATTGTGAATATCTTTACATCTTCAGTCGTTCGAGGACTCGTTGACTGCTAAGAACGTGAAAATCAATGCCAACTTTTCTACGCACCCAAGAGTTTGACAAGCTCTTAGTCGCTTTTCGCAGCGCAGAGCTGCTGGCGCCAAACGCTTTGAAAGCTACTTCCGATATCCAACGCACTGGGAAGTGTAATAAACAGGCGAACAGCAGTATGAAGCAAAATGTACCAAATGGCAAAGCCATTAAACGTGGCGATCGCCTACTTACCGAAAAACCATTTGCATTCGTGCTGCAAGCCAGATATCGTAAAGAGCGTTGCGACAACTGCTTGCAATCGTAAGTGAGATGACGTGCAATTGAGAGAGTAACAAGATCCCATAAAGTATTTTGTTTACAGCTGCAAGGTGCTGAAATGTGCCAACTGCCAATATGTGTACTACTGTAGTCGTGACTGCCAGATGCAAGGTTGGGTGCTGCATAAAATCGAATGTCCATTCCTAAAGCGCATTTATCCACGTAATGTGCCCGATGCTGCCCGCATGCTTTGTAAACTAATCATAAAATTAGATAAAGGAGGTGATCTGGTACGTGGTTATTACACAGAAACTTGCTCCCGACGCTTTCGTGATATGATGTCACGTAAGTTTGTGTGATTCGTTGCAATCAAAATATATCAATAAAGATATTTTTTTTCTTCACGATGCAGATTATGCTGAAATAAAGAATGATGCACGACGCCTAGAGCATTTAGAGTCTTTATATGGAGTACTGCAGGAAATGATGGGTGACAGTGTTATCGTGCCAAATCTAACGGAATTGACAAGTATCTATGGCAGGGTATGAATGAAATGTAGTAGTCGTTAAATGCGTTTAAATACGTCAGATATGTATTTGTCTATATAATTCATTCAAATTACTATAAGCAATTGTTGTTGCCCGTTTCTACGTCATTACTGTTGCATTCCATCGTATTTGTTAACATCCATAGATGTATATGTATATGTATTTACGTTGAGTGAATGCCTCAAGAAAGATTCATTTTGCTGGCAACTAGCCAAGAATTCGAGAAATGCGGGGCCATGCACTTGTCAAACAAATTGAAAAAAAAAAATGTAGCGGTGAAATGTTTCGGCAACAGCTGTGGCGCTAATTAATTTACATGCTTGTTCGTTAATAAATATTTTATTATGTCGATAGTAATGCTTAAACGAATCTCAGTGTGATTTGTGGAACACAATTACATGCTGTTATGATAAGATTACAAATTAAAATTTAACGTTTAATTCATAACTTTTTATTATAGTTAATAACGAATGGCTTCAGCATACTCGATCCTGAAATGAATTCAATTGCCACTGCAATTTATCTTGGCGTCTCGGTAACAGATCATAGTTGCAAACCAAATGCGGTTGCTACTTTTGAAGGTACTACGCTGCATATACATGCAATCGAAGATATCGAATGTTTGGATTGGTCCAAGGTTGATCAAATTGCATGGCTTTTTCAAAATGAATTTATTTTTTAAATTATCAATTTATGCACAATCTTTGCAGATCTTTATCAGCTATATAGATTTATTGAACACGCCGGCACAACGACGCGCTGAACTGCAAGCAAATTACTATTTCTTTTGTATATGTGCGAAATGCACAAATACAGCGGAGACGCATGAAATGCTTGCAGCTGCTTGCGCCAATAAAAATTGTAACGAATTTTTGGATATAAATCTCAATAATTGCCCACGCTGTGACGCTGGCGTCAGTCCGAAACACCGTAATGCCTACAACGAGGCAATGACAATCACGAAAACACATTTGGAGCATATGAAGGATATCGCCTGTGAGTAGCTGTTATTGAATGTTTCATAAAAAATAAAAATTAACTTATTCAGATCTGGATGTGTGCAAATTATGCCTTGCCAAGCAAAAAGGGTACTTGCATCCACTAAATGTTTGGCATTTAAAGACATTAGACGCGGCCTTTGAAGCCGCTATCGATGTTTCTAAGTGGGAAGAAGCTTTAGAGTTTGGCAAGGAGCTCGTACCAGGTTTTCGGTAGGTAAAAAGAGGCATTATTTAAAATAATTTTTCATTTCATAAATATTGTTAAATTCATAGCAAATATTATGGCGACTGGCATCCACTATTGGGTATGCTTCATTTGAAAATTGGAAAAATTCAATTGTATAAATGTCAGCTAGCAGAGGCAATAAACAATTTGAAGGAGGCGCAAAAAATATTACAAGTAACGCATGGTCATGATCATAGCCTGCTGCGTGAGCAATTAAAGCCTATGCTAGCCCAGGCCTTAGCTGAAAGTTTGTAATTTAATATTACTTTTGTGCAATTATGTGCATAATTATGTCACCTTTTTGTAGTTTACTTCAGGTAGTTTGTAAGAAATGTAAAAATAAAATAAAAATATTCTACCGTATTGTGTATAGGGGGGGAATTTTAACTATTTTAGTTGAGGTCTTTGCACACGGTTCTCTTTTGGTAAGGTGCATGTAAATTTAATTTCTTCATCCTTATGATGAGTGATAAATATGCTCTCATCTTCACACCCTGGCAGACTATCCGTTGATTTGTGTATTAAACATAGCTGAAGAAAAAAGTAGAATCTGTTATAAGCGAAATGGTGGAAAGATTTAAATTTATATGAAACTAAAGAATTCTTTGAGAATATCCATTATAATAATATGTTGATAGCTGATTTGTAGATTATGTTATTTACTAACAATCTACGTCCAAATTTGTATTAATCCAATGTGATAATTATTGTAAAACAAAACTGTTTCCCATGGTAAGCTCTCCATCAATTTCCCGTGTATTTGCTCAAATATGAATTAAGCATCACACCGATTACATTAAAAATAATGCCAGTCTGGAATTATTATATTTTTTATATTTTTCCTGCGGCATTTCCCTTTCATTCATAGAGGAACCTGCCGACGTTCGCTTGATTTGGCATGAACTTTACATACATACATATTTGTCTCCAATATATTCGCGTATGCTTTCAAGAAAACCCGTAATTTGCGACATGATTTCAATTATCGTGATCCTGGTGTCTTTGGAGTCATCGTCATTGTTGTTGTCTTTCGTTTTTAATTGAAGCACAATAATAACTGGTTTTTGTTTTATTGACATAAAAGAGTGGCGATTGACATTTGTAGCATAAACAAAGTGGTGAATATTTCAAGTACGTGAAAGCAGTGCTGCATACACATATGAAATGATAATAATAATTTTTACTATTTCAACCTATTTTTCAATTTTATTTCACTAAATGTTGTAACACAATCCCAAAATACTAACAGGAATCATTAAATTACAAAATGCATCAAATACATTATTTTTGATCGTTTATCGTCATCGATTACGGGGCATCTCGACAGGATAAAATCTATGTCTTGCGAACTGTATTGCCGTGCCTATTGCCTGTGGAGACTCCACATTGCTTATATCTTACAATATATCGCAAACTAATTCGTATGCCATATATCGTAAGCTATAAGCTGTCACTTCAGCAGTTTGACAGCGCAGTTTTCATTTCTATGAAAATTTCGAAGAGGCAACATATCCCATTTGCACATATGTATGCCGACGGCATTTTCATTTCGGTAATATGAAAATTAGAAGAGCGAGTATTAAGACGGTTGTGTAAATATATTATAAAAATACAGTACATTTTCAAAATAACATTTTTTCAAAAAATTAATATTTAGTTTAATATTGTTAATTTACAGAAAAATTATGCAAATTGGGTTGGGAATAAGCGAAATCTTAAATTTAATAAACTTATACTAGCAAAAATTAAAATATCATTGCTCATTTTAAATTTATTATTTTAATTGGTATATAAAATGTATGCCTCAATTATTACATAGTAGTCCAAAAATATGAATTCTTATTTTTCCCAGAAATACATTTGTAAAAAAAGGATCTTTTTCTTATTATCTTATTTTTCCCAGAAATATACATTTGTAAAAAAAAGGATCTTTATCCTTTTTTTATTTTCCACATAAAAGATTTAAACAGTTCAAGGGCTCAAAACATGCGCTACATCAGCTCCCTACCCAAATGCTACCTTCGCAAATGATAAAATAAATTTTTCAAGAGCTCAAAGCATGCGCTACATCAGCTCGAAACTACCTACCCTACGCTTTTGCGCAAATGATTATCTTATGATAACAAATGCCCACATACAGATTTGGCAATGGCAATAGCAATAGATTTGACAGTTAGCAAGACATAGATTTTATCCTGTCGAGATGCCCCGTTACGTTGCATTATAAATTGTTCCGGTGGGGTAAGGTTTTCATACAGTGTGGTGAATTAGTCTTTTTTTTGTAAAAAAAAGATCTCCCAATGTCTAATTGAAGTGCGAGTATTTGTTACAGCCGCAAAGTTAAATTATTTTAAAATTACACACGACAGACTAGATGATATATAGATAGATAATGCATTTTACTCAAATATTTTATATATCCTTATACCTTTTGGCTGTAAGTTTTAAAGATGTTATCTGTTTTTTTGACCCGGTATCTTTAACCATTGGAGCCGGTGTTGGTCTCGGCGCACTAACTGGATATGGTTTTCTCAAAGATCAAACCTATTGCCGATTAACTGAGTGTTGCAATGAACGTAGTATACCGGGGGATGTTTATAGTAAGTTAATAAATCCATTTTTGTGTATTTATTTGGATAACATTTTTGATATTTAAGAACTCAGAAAAATGATACAAAACCGATTATTTGGTCAACACATTGTTAAACAGCAATTGATATCAGCGTTAGAGGCGCATTTAAATCCTCGAAGTTCTTCACGAAAGCCACTGGTAATGAGTTTTCATGGTACACCGGGAACTGGTAAAAATTTTGTGGCTGATATGATTGCGGAGACGCTGTTTGAGAAGGGGGTAAAAAGTCGGTTTGTACATAAATATATGGGAAGACTGGATTTCCCATTGCAAAAAAATGTTGAAAGTTATAATGTAAGTTAATGACATCAGTTAAAAATAATTCAGAGAACTATAACCTTATTTTTTACACAGGAACGTATTTATTATGATGTGGTGACGGGCATTAGAGATTGTCCCCGTTCATTATTTATTTTTGATGAAGTGGACAAAATGCCTGCCGGTGTCTTTGAATCGCTAGCATCCTTGGTGGACTATAATGCACTTCCTGACAAATTAGATGGCTCCAAAGCTATATTCATTTTTCTTTCAAATTTAGCAGGTGTACAAATATCTGATCAACTGGCAAAAATGTTAAAGAATGGTGTATTACGCGAAAATATTAAGTTAAGCTCTTTCGAACAAATACTAGAAAAAGCTGCCTATAATTTAGAAGGTGGCTTAAAAAGAGCTGGTTTAATAGAGCAACATGTAATCGATCATTTCATTCCATTTTTGCCACTTGAAAAGCAGCATGTCCACCAGTGCATATCAGCAGAATTTTTTAAATGGGAACGACGCCCAGAAAAGCAAAAGATAGAGTACGATTTTATTAACATTGAAAAATATAAAAAATCGGATTTAACATTTTTTTCCATTTTAGGGATATGCTTAAAGAAGTGATTACGTATGATCGCGTGCATGGACTTTTTTCCACAACAGGCTGTAAAACCATCGAGAAAAAAGTAGCAACAGAAGTTTGGATTGAAAAACGTTTGACTTAATTCTGATTATTATTTTTTATTTATTAAAGTAATGCAAATCATTCTAATTTTTTTTACTTTCTATTTACCATGGGTTCAGCCATTTCATTCGAGCATCACGTTTTAATAAATCTGTGTCTAAACGTTTGGGGTCTGATTCAAATGCTTCGGCTGCTTCTAAACGTTCAACAACAGGACCTATTTCCTTCGTAACAATACATTCTCCATTTTCCTTGAGAACGGTGTGTTTAAGATCGTTCGCTGTGGGTTCACCATATGGAAATGTGATGGGGGTGACTTTTATCAAATGCTTTACTTTCCACAACATAGCATTTACATCTGGTATATTTTTTACTACAGTGAAATCACTCTGTTTCCCATCAAGCCCAAGATCCTTTAAAATACGCTTCTCCCAAAAGGGGTTACCCTTGACGGGTTTCACACGTTGAACACGGAAAAGCTTTGCTGGTTCAATTGGTGGGTCTTCATGTTCAGGGTTTCTTTTAAAATAGACAAATAGCTAAATGCATTTGCGTACATATTGATGACTGCATACTTACATTGGATAATAAATGATTTTGCCATATTTTTTTCCATCTTTATATAAGAACTTCTTATTGTGTTTGCCATAAGCTCGAACTATTTGTGCTGTTAAAGTAGCGGGTTGTAAAAATTTATGTAAATCCATTATTTTCTATTTGAAACAGAAAAATGTTCGCGAAAATCCAATGAACAGCTGAAATGTGGTAAGGTTATGAAACAACAAAAATCAGCTGTTCACAAAGTGTGTTGTATATTTTTCCCCAAAAGTGACAGTACGTATAAAAATTTATTACCACTGAATGTACGGCTGAAAAAATGAATTGGCGGCAAATGAAAGAAATTCAAAATGGCCGTCGTAAAAAGGAGTAAACGATTTCCTTTGGCTACAAAATATTTTTAGTGAATGTTTAAAATTGTTTATAAATGCTGATATATAATTATAAATAAAGAAATTTGGTCAAAATGCCCCAGTCAATAGTTCAGAGCGGAGATGAGGATGTATTTCGTACACTAAAACGCAAACGAAAATCTGAAGGATGTTTGGAACACACTGCAGATGTTACTACTGACAGAAATACTTGCTTTACCAATTCGGCTTTCAGCTCTACGCCGAAAAAAGTTGTGCTACGCAGGCGTGCACAAACCCCATTAACGGATGTTGTTCTACAAGATCCTTGCATGGAAGTGAAATCAATTTCAGATATAATTAAAGGCCCAGTTGAAAAGACAAATTCGACTAAAATTGGTGGTGATGTGCTTTCGCAAAATCCATACGAAGTTCAACGCAAACCACCCAAGAAGAAAAAACGTGAATCGGAAATAGTTGAAGCATGCTTTGAAAATCCAGCATTGAATTTAGAGCTGCCTGAAAAACAATTTAATCCATATGAAGTAAGACATTTAAATTACATATTACGTAGAAATTTTTAAATAATAATTTAATTTCATCATTCAGGTTTTACGTGATGTGCCAGCACAACTAACTAATGTTGCTGAAGGTAATTGTTTTGTAAATGCAGCCTTAAATCTACGAACACAGGATGTAACTGCAACAAGAAACCCATTTGAGATCCAACGTTGCCAAAGCGTTGCGACAACTACTTCTTCTGACGGCGTTGAAAACACTGGTATGGAAGTTGGCCAAGTAGTTCCAACTGATTTAAAAATATCATTGCCTTTTAAGCCTACTGTTGGTTGTCGCATAGATTTCACCAATATACCTATAGAAGAGCTAACGCCTAGCAAGCTGCTGGCGGATAAATTAGTATTTTCACCAGTCTTAATGTTGCCGAAACGTTCATTGGATTCCGCAAGTGAGGATAGTAGTATGGATATAGGTAAAGAGTTAGATCGTTATCAGCTGGAGCTGGAGAATAGTATCAATGAGGCGAAAATGCGCAAGGCTATAGGTCCTTGTACGAAATCGACTTTAAATGTGAACATCGAGCAAAAAATTACATTCAACCAAAGATTGGCCGAAATAGCCGAAGAAGATGAAGAAAATGATTTCAATAAAGAAGATGTGGAAAAAACTAATACTTTGCATGAGTGTACAATTCAATCTCATATTGAATTGACTGGTAAAATACAAACTGAACAAGTTGAAAGAGAATCATGTACGGTTGAAGAATTAAAGAACGAAGATGTTGCATATGCCTCTGACTCGGATGAGGACGAAATTGACTTCAAGGCGCCGGCACCATTTGTGCGTGCATACCAACGCGCTGCAACAACACAAAGCAAAGAGTCTTTGCACTCCAATGGTTCAAACGACTCAACCGATCACAAGAAACCTCTGAATGTACGTAATTTAATACGTAAATCTTTACGGAAACTGATGCATCCATCCAAGCATGATGATTTATTTAAGACTAATTCTGATGAGAACGAAATATTAAACATTGAAATGGGTGGAAAGGACAAGCAACATGCCAGCGCATATAAAATTATACGAAATGGTTTAAGACGCAAAACAACCATCAAACCTTTAAATACTGCTCGGGAAACGCCGACTGCAAAAGCGGAAATTTCCATAATGGATACCAGTGAACGCAGAATGAAACTTACTGCAATGATTTCAACGAATACAGAAGGTGAGCGAAAACACACATTGCGCAACAGCTTGCGACGATCGACACGCGAAATGGGGCAACATTTGATGAAAACTGTGTTTCACAAAAATCACGAAGCTTATGAACTAAGCAAGTGATCAGAATAAATAAGGTGTGGTCTACTACCACACACCACTTTTTATTATTATTAAATTTTAAAAACACAATGTTAAGCACCCAAAGATGATAACTATGAATGATAACTGAACTTTGACGCACCAATGTTGCACCTTTAATTTTTTTTATATACTATATTACGTTAAAAGATGTTTTTTAATTAAATTATTTACGCTTAAATAAACGTTTTCTAGGAACTTTAAAATTCAAATATGAATTGACTTGGCAGAAATAGCGCAGTGTAAAAGTCAACTTTTTGCTGTATTTGTGCTGGTATAACGTGTCAAATTGACTTTGCCTTGAATTTACTTTACCTTGAATTTACTTTACCTTGAATTTACTTTACCTTAAATTTACTTTACCTTGAATTAACCTTGCCTTGAAATTAATAATTATAATTTTTTTTTATATTTTAGATTTATATTTGTGTATTTTTGGAAAATGTCCATTCATTTATTTTTTAATTGATTTTCATTTATTACACTTCCTTCGTCAATAATCTGCAAAGCCTTCAACATTGTCAGTGTTTGTTATTATTTTGGTTTTTTTGTTTGATTACAACATTAATTGTTTACAATTTATATTTTTGTTTTGAGTTTTAACTGTTTACGAATTTGTAATTTTTCATTCATTCGAAATTTAATAATTTACTTATTTTGCTACTACGTTATCTATGAATTGCAATTTTTTGCTAACTTAGATCCTAATGATTTCTCAAACAATCTATTGATTTTTGTTGTTTATCAAATTATTATTTTTAATTATTTTAGTTCTTCAAAGTACTTTCACTTATATTTAAGTATTTCAAGTTTCTACTTAAAGTAATTCAATTTGTTTTAACGTTATTTGATTTTGGTTTCATTTCATGTTGCAAAATGTTGGTTGACAACTTTCGATAACTATATAATTATTACTACGAATGACGTTTGTCGTTTGTCGTATGCATTAACGTACATACATTTTTAAATAACTAGCCTAATGCATTTTGTATGCTTTAAATTTATTTATCGAGTATGCAATAAGGTCTGTTTTCATTAGTACACCCGTCCTATATGGATATATTTAATAATTTTGCGTAATAATATATAATACTATGTAATAATAATTTCACTATATGTAAGTGTATGTATGTTAATGTATATATTTATATAGCTTGGCTTCTTTTTTTTTTGTTTTGTGTTTTTAACGAATTACAGACTCACAAAACGGCGAACCATTAATTGCTATAAAAGTTTGTTTTTGTTTCAATTGGCGCCATGCCCATGATCATAATATAGACGAGCACTTCATTAATAAAGAATATATAGAAAAAGTTACACTTTTAAGTGCTCATTACTTGTGCATTCTTGGAAATGCTGAAGGTGGTTTCAAACAAATGCAATATGTCTATTTTTACGGTGGAAAATGTATGAAGTTGAAATTAATTGTCATTTGTTAAATTCATTGGGCAGGTGAATAGCACATCATTGCTATAAATAGTATGGAAATATTTTGTCATGAACGAGTTTTCAACAAGCAAACCTAATTATACATTGCTCTATAAAATATTAACTTTAATCGGTTTCTTTGATTTTGCTTATTTTTGTAAATTCTAATTTAACCTTTTCTAATACGTACACTACCTATTTACAGCTCTGCTTCAAGTACTACCTACATTTTTCAACGCTTTCGCTTTATATATTGAATAAATCATCAATAACACTACAAGTTCTAAGTATGGATGGCTACAATAGCTTTTTCTGCAATAATTGAAATAGTTCCAAACGAATTTAAATGAAAGCATGATGATAACAAAGTAAACTTATCGATATTTTTATCGACTAACATTTCTCTATCCTATGTGCATATTTGCCGCCCTTTTAATCCATGTTTATTGAAGTTGAAGCAAAATTACTTGGAAATGGTATGAATGCTGTAACTCAAGGTATTATTATTTATATTATCAAAAATAACATAGATAATAATAAATTAATTTCTGTTAGGGCAATGCCAGTGTTTATGATGCCTATGTGCATATTTGCTGGCTTTTTTACGTATGTTCAGTGATAACTAAGAAAAATGAACTGGAAAATTAGGATAACTGGAAATCAAGGTATTATTATTTATTATATAAAAGGAATAAACAATTACTTTTTAGTTAGTGTAATGTCTGTTGATTTTGAAAAGTAGTAAATTGTATGCTGTCATTTGCGTTGCGTGAATTTGTTACTAAAAACCAAAAAAAAAAAATAATAATTAGGAGTTTATTGTTTAAGCATAATAAGCTTTTTTTTACTGGAATGTGTGTGCTAATACTATTTAAAAATTGTAATTTTACCTGTATTTTTCTGTTGTGACTAAGTTACTGTCTGTTTTTTTAGCCAACCTGTGTGCATTTGTTCTGTATATTTGTGTTTTTAAATGTGCTTTCGTCCTACACTTAATTTATTTGCATCTGCACAGCAGAGAATTTTTTTAAATTCAATAATTTACTGGGTAATTTCGAAAAATTTTTTGGCTCTAAATTTGCGCTTACTTATGGCTATATGTTTCATGTTACTTTGTATATTTAAATTTTGTTTTCGTTTAATGTTTTTCTATTTAAAGTATTTGCTCAGAGTCTACAAGTTAATAAGTCCACAAGTTTAGTTTTCAACATTTTATTTGCTTTGATTATAATTTCGCCTCATTTTTCGTGTGACATTTTCTTAACTGCATGTAATTTATTTATTTATTTATGTAGAGTTGAAGACAGCGCATACATTTAGACACAGCGGGTGCGTTAAAGTGTGAGAGAGAAATAACTATGCTAATTAAGAAAGAGAAAGTGCGCAAAGCTTACGCATAATATATTGTTTGGAGCCGTTTTTTACGTTTTTTGCAAACAAATACACAGGTAAGCAAGTTTGGGGTAGTGTTTCAGTGTGGGGTGTGTTGAAGGCTAACGGCGTTGCAACTGTAGTTGACAAGTGGAAAGCGTCAGGTAAACTATGTGCTAGTAGTGAGTTATGCGGAGAGTGAGAAATTTTGGCGCGCAAAGTTATTTTGAAACGGTTTCGTTAACATTTTATTTTTATTAAAGGGACTATGTGGTAAATTTCATATATCATATTTCTTGCGGTTTGCTGTGCGTTTTACTGTATGTACATTGTTTATTGTGTGAGTTGTATTATTTTTAAAACTATTTTGATTTTTGAAACAGATCTATATAGACGTCAACCAGTTTTTAGTTTTTCTTTATTTTATTATTATTTTTTTTTATACAGTTGGTTTCAATATTTTTTCGTCCCAAAAAATCTGAAAACCATAATAATACTAATACGTGCATACATATTATACATACATACATGCCTTGTTGTGAAAAAATAATAACTGTAAATAATTATTGGTTTGTTGTTTTTATTCATATTTGTGTGCAAATTTGCTTAGCATACATTAATTATTAAAAAATATATAAATATTTAT
The DNA here is from genome assembly GCF_024586455.1 of Bactrocera neohumeralis. Taxonomy (NCBI): domain Eukaryota; kingdom Metazoa; phylum Arthropoda; class Insecta; order Diptera; family Tephritidae; genus Bactrocera; species Bactrocera neohumeralis. The sequence goes on from NC_065922.1 coordinate 72,175,061, forward strand.
GTACATATACAATTGGCATTAAAACTTAGGCGCTTAAGGTTAGAAACAAATTTTGCATTATCTCTGTGAAAATGGGACTTTTAAACGGTGTGTCTTGTTAAAATTTGTGTTTATTTAGCTTTCTTGTTAGTCTAAATAGTCATAACTACTTTCATATGTTTTATGCTTTAACTATAGTATATCCTTGTAATATATATATATATATTTTTAAATGCAATTATAGACCTGAATACGGATTTTTGAGTTTAAAAAATTCACTACTCATTAAATTTCGATTTAATGTAATGCTATTGCAATGCGAGCTTACTGTGTTTACTAATGTATGTACTTGTACACTTACACGCTGGCACGCTTTACAGTTGTTGTTTATTATGTAAGAAACCCGTTACTCGCAACTGCTTTACAAGTTATAGTTTAACAGTTATTTAAAAATTATTTGGTTTTTCTGTTTGGAATTCTATTTTATTTGTGTTTATTTCATAAATTTACACTGTATTTATTTTATAATTATTAATTTCATTTCGCACAACTTTGCTATCGTTCCTTTTTACATATTTAGTTCGTTTTTCTCTTGTTTGGTTTTGTTTTTTTTTTTTACTTATTGACGTCACAAAAATTTTATTTCGCTTACAGACTTCGGAATTCATAATAATAATTTAAATAAAATGTGGTTAAATAAAAAAATAGATTTTATGGAGTTGTGGGGTGTGAGGAAATTTCTGTGCACATAAAAACTTTGCCAAAAGGTGTTTAAAAAATTTTAGTTTCTAAAAAAGATTTGATTTTGAAAAAAATTTTAATTTTCAAAAAATAATTTTCAATTTTGAAATTTATTTGCCATTGGTAATTTTTATTATTTCATAAAATGTTTTTACTTTTTTGCTTTAACTGTCACTGTCGTTAATTTGAATTAAAAAATGTAGCGTTGCCACATTTTTTTTAAACTTGTGATAACAATAAAATAATAATAAAATCTAAAATCATAAATACTTTCAAATTTTTGTTTTAAACTTCTCATTGCAAATAATAATAATAATAAAATCTTAAATCATACATATTTTCTGCGCCATATTTCAATTTTAAGTGTAAAAAATATATATTTTTTTGTATTAAATTCATAAGCACAGTACGAACGTATATTTGGTTAAAAATGTTTGCTAATTCTTATAATTATGCGTTACACAGCTTAATTACTTACAGCATAACTTAAATAAATATTTGACAATATTCGTTTCATAAATTTATAGTAAAATTATTTTATAAGTATATTTTAACTAAAAATGCAAATTATAGCTAATAAATTACAAATGCATACAATGGGCAACACTCAACAACTTATGGCAAATATAACGGTAATACTATATATTAGACAACTTATTACCCTTCAATGCAACAACATATTATGTATCAGCTTAGGTGTTTTAACGGTGACTTAATTAAAAAACTAACATTGAAAGTTTTAAACGAAATTGTGTCAAATGTTGTGCATAGTTTTTAGCATGACTGTACGTGTCTGATTTTAGCGCGTCTCAGTTTGCTGGCGGAAGCGTGCTTGCGCTTCTTACTCACTTTTTTTATAAAAATATGTTTAAAATTATGCATAAATATTTATAAAAATTATTTCAAATAAATTTATGAGAACAACTTATAAAAAATTTTAATAAAATCATAATAGAAAAAACTTAAAAAATGTTTAATAAAGTTATATTATAATAGAAAAATAAAAAAAAAATAATAAAATTATAATAGACTAGAATAGATAAAAAAAATCATATAATTAAAATAAAAAAATTGTGATTTTTTTCTGACTATTGGAAAAGAAAATTAAATATTTACTTGAAATAATTAAAAAAATGTACTGACTAATTTGCAACTAAATTTTGTGAGCTAATATTAAAAAATATAAGTGTAATAAATTAAAATAAAAAACGCATAATTTTTATAAAATACATATTTTTATAATAATTCTAGAAAACATTTTTTTTTTATTTTTCCAAAAAGAAAGACTTTTTTTAATGTTACAAAAATATATTTTTAAACTTTTCTGCAATTTTTTTTAAACTTTATTTGTACTCACTATTCGGTTAAATTTTTTTTTTAAACAAATCATTAACAAATTTTTACGAAACTTTTTCCGAATATTAAAAAATTAATTTTTTCTCACTTCAGTAAACTATAGGAATTTTTACATAATATACTTTTTTCATGATTTTTAAAGAATATTTTTTTTTAATTTTTCCAAAAAATATTTTTTTTTATAATTCCACTAGAAACAAATTTTTTAATGTTCCAAAAATTTTTTTCACACTTACCTGAAACTTTTTTTAAGACTTTATTTTTTACTACAATATTCATTTTAAAAAAAATATTTTTTATTCTACAAAAAATTATCAAAATATTTTTGCGAAACTTTTTCCAAAAAAATTAAAAAAATATATAATTTTTTTCCATTTCAATATATTGTAGGTATTTTTACAAAATATACTTTTTTCATAATTTTTCCGAAAAATTATTTTTTTTATAATTCTACCAGAAACAAATTTTTTAATATTACAAAAATATTTTTCTCAAACTTTCCTGAAACTTTTTTTTAGATTTTATTTATTTCTACAATAAAAGTTAAAATAGCCTTTATTATAATTAAAAAAAATATTTGCAATTAAATTTATTTGAGATAAATTTAAAAAAAAATATACGGAACCCTAAACCAATAGCTTAACATTTGTATTTTAAAATATTTAAAACATGAAAAAAAAAAATTTTTTTAATTGAAAAAAATTAATTTGTTTTAACTAAAATTTTTAATTAAAAAAAACTATATGTGTATGTACTTATATATTTATTTATTAAAAAATTAATAAATAAAATTAATTAAAACAGTTTTTTTATTATTTTTTCAATTAAACTATTTTTTTATAATTAAAGTTTGAAACATTTACTTTAAATGATAAATAATAAAAAAGAGAAATATGAACTAATTTGCAATTAAAGGTATTTGAGATAAAAAAAATATTAGTTCAAATGCAAAAAGCCTTAAAAATAGCTGAAGTGCTTTTTTTAATATTTTATACATAAAAAATGAATATATTTTTTATTGGGAGAAATATGTTTTTAATTTAAATAAATTTCAATCGTAAAAAAATGTTCTGTTATGAAAAAAATTAAAAAATTAATTTAAAAAAAATATTACTTTTTAGAAAATACTCGAATGTTTTTTCAAAAAAAAATATAAAACTAATTAAATAAATAAAATAAAACATTTAAAATGCAAAAAGTCTTAAAAGTAGCTCAAATGTTTTTTTTTATATATTTTAATAAAATCAAAAATAATATATTTTTAATTGAAAATATATATATAAATATATTTAATTTAAATAAATTTCAATTATAGAAAAAAAAAATATATTTTTTATATATTTTTTTTTCTATGCTTTGTTTCCAAATATAAAAATTCAAAAATGTACGTAAAAATAAATAATTAAAAATGTTTAATTAAAAATAATAATTTTTTTAAATATATAGAAAGTATTAGATTTTTTCAAATATGAGAAATAATATCGTTTTTGAACTAAAAAATAGCATAGAAAATGTAAAAAATTGCGTAAAACATGTAACATGTTTTCAAAAACAATGCCCTGTCTTCACCGCTTTCTGGTAACGCTTTGAGTCAAAAATATTTTTTTTCTGTTGTGCCTTGCTGGATTTGTTTAAAATATTTAATATAACCGCATATTTAAATGCTAAAAATAATAAAACTATTTCGATTTCGATGTTAGGAACCACGAAAATATTTGCTAAAAAATCTTAAAATAACATTTTTATAAACAAGCAGATAATTTTTTTGTTAGTAAATTAATAAATTATTAATAATTAAAAAAGTAAGGAATCTATTTTTATATTTATTTTGTCAAGTACCTAAATTTGCAACACACGCTTACGCCAGCAAATAATTTTGAATGACGCACTACGGCTGCTTTGGTTTGTTGTTGTTTTTTTTTTCTTCTTTCTAAAACTATTTTGCACAAAATTTGTGCGCATTTCTGATCATTAACAACTTCTTGAATAAGCACATACACATACAAACATACTGCAATTACAATATGAAAACAAACTAAGCTAAACTACACAACAACAACGCTAGTGATGAAACTAGTTACAGCATTATAATACATATACTCGTAGACTTATTTTCAAGGGTTCAAGGATTTGGTAGATGCCGATTTGTCGCTAATCGTTTACTAAAAGAGGCAACACAACAACTAACTCACGCGCCTGAAGCGGTGTGATGATTTTCTTGTTTTTTCTTTTGGTTGTTTGTTTTGGTGTTGGAAATTTGTGCTGTGTTGCACACAATTATTATTATAAATCCGCCGCGCTGCTGCCACACTGCCCTCCACTTAACGCACAAGTACACGCCCACATTGCGGTTGCTCAACTCTGCCGTCGATTGGCCGCCGGACTGCCACGCTGATTCATTGCCGCAACAATTTACCAACTGTAAGCCGCCGCTGCTGTCGCATGTTTACCGTACGTCTCCGTAGAGGGAGGGGAAAATTTTTATGACGTCTCTAAAAATCATACTTTGAACGTTTTTTCGCGCCGCTGCTGCCTGCTCGACTGTGTGACGCCACCATTGGCCAGATGATTTTGATGACCGCCAATGCTGCTGCCGCAAAGCGCTGTATCGTCGCAGGCGTAGGTGGCAATGCGGTGATCGCTACGTGAGCGTTCACGGTCGTGCGTACGCTCACCGCGATGTTCACCGCCACGGTATTTGCTGCTGCTGCCACCACCGCCGGTTGCCTGCTGCAGCTGCTGCTGCAGCTGTTGTTGCTGTTGTGAGCGTCGATTGCCCAGTCGTTGCAGTTCGTAGTCGCGCGCATCGGCCACATCGAAGGTGGCGGCACGTTGGTGTTTCAGTGCGGACGCGGCAGCTCCAGCGCGTGATGAGCTGTGGCGATGATGCGCATCACGTTCGCGCTCGCGTTCGCGTTCGCGCTCCCGATCGCGTTCACGTTCTCGGTCACGCTCACACTGCGTTTGCGTCTGTGTCTGTGTAGAGCCGTGATGGTGGTGATGATGCGCATCGTATTGCTCCGGACAATACTCGTCGTATTCGTGTTCGTCACAAGTCATGCTCGTCGCGGCGGTCGTTGTGACTTTGGCAGTGGTCTGACTGTCGCGCGTCGTCATCGTTGCGGTGCCTACGCTCGCTGAGGAACGATGCTTCTTCGGCGGCAATGGTATGGGTGGCGGTGCGGCCGTTTGTGCAGCTGCTGCTGCGGCTGGTGGCGCAACTGTTGTGGCACACGTTGTCGTGCGCCGCACAACATCCACGCCGCCGCCGCAGCAGGCACATTCCTACAATTCTGTCACCGAGTAGAGATCGTTGTTGGCATGCGAGCCGCCGCGCTTCAGCGAGCGATAGTACAGCTGCTGTTGTTGCGCCTCAATTAAGTATTGTTGCTGCTGCTGTTGTTGTTGATGTTTGCTGCTGATTGCACCATGGTAGTTGTTGTTGGGCGTGGTTGCAGCCGCATGCCGCTGTGCCTGCTGCTGCTGCAGCGTATACGAGTCATAAGAGTGTTGCTTCTTCATGCCGCCGCTGCTGAATTGTTGCTCAATGAAAGCCATGCTGCCGCTGCTGGCAGTACGCGCATTATCGAGCGTTTCCGCGCGTCTCGGACGTTCGTGGCGCTCAGCGCGCTCACGCTCACGTTCGCGCTCGTAACTGTAAGCGTTGGTGGCGTTTTGCTGCTGTCGCAAACTGGCCGATTTTGGTGGCAAAGTCTGCAAGTGATTGGCGTTTAAAGTGCCGCCCGCCGTAGAAGTGCTAATCTCGCGCGACGACTTCTTCTTTGGCGGCAACGAGGGTGGCTGCTGCTGCTGCGTCGGCATGGCGCCGCTGGGCAGCTGCATTTTCTGTGCCTGTGGTCGTTGTAATGAGCGATACTGATTGAGGTTGGCTGCGCACAGCGGTTGTGGTGAGATCTTCGACTGCTGCGCCTGCTGCGGTATCTCCGGCAGTGGTTGGTTGACTATGGAAGCCGGATTCAGTGAGCGCTGTGGCGGTGGTCGTGGTGGCTCACGTGGCGCAGCCGTTGGTGGTGGTTGCTGTTGCTGCTGTGCAACCACCATGTGTTGCTGTAAATGTTGTGGCTGCACCGCAGCCTGCTGTTGTGACTGTTGCTGCGTCTGCGGCTGATAGCCCGACGTCTCAATGCTGTAGACCGCCGTGGGTGGCAGTATGTGTGTCGTGGGCGGGTGGTGTTGGTGCAGTTGCTGGTGCAGCGTCGGCTGCTGTTGCTGCAGCTGTAGTTGTGTTTGTTGTTGTTGCTGCTGCTGCGCTGCTTGTAGTGCGGCCAATTGCTGTTGTTGCTGCTGCTGCTGTAGCTGCAGTTGATGTTGTTGTTGCTGCTGTTGTTGTTGTTGGAATTGTTGTAACTGTTGCTGCTGCATCAGCATTTGTTGCTGCTCTTTGGCATAGGAGCTGCCCACGCCCGTAGTGCCCGGTATCTCGGTGAAAGTGTTGGTGGTACGCGGTTTTGGCGGTGGCAGCGGTGCGGGTGGTGGTGGCGGCTGCTGTTGTTGCGTCTGATGTGGCACAATCACTTCGGTTGTATAGGTTTGCGGTATGCAGTCCGGTTGTTGGCAGTAGTCCTTCGATACGGTCGCAATGGAGGGTGTCTTGGCGCTGCGCAGATTCGGCGAGGGGCTGGCGCCCTTCAACGAGCCACCGTAGCGGCCTACATGCCGCAGCGTGGCACATTTATTTGCTGTGGCGGCGGCGACAATATTCAAATTGTTATTGCCGCGCACCGCCTTCGGTCCAATACTAATATACTTCGGATCGAAACGATTGAAACTGTTATTAGTGACATCGCGTGGATCACGATCATCGTCACGATCCAAACCATTACCGGTGGAACGATGTACAGCTTGTGCGGAGAGTACGGAGCGTATGGAGGAGCCAGCCGAACGTGGTAACGTAGCCGAAGCGAAGATATTTTTCAATGAGTTGGTCTGCTGTTGTTGATGTTTGATGTGATTGCTGATGTTGTTGCTGCCGAGAATGTTGGCGTTGTTGGTGTTGCTAATGCCTGCATTTGTGTTGCAGGCAAGCGATTCTCAGTAAAAATCGCTAGATTCGAGAGTCTTACACTGTTTGCTGAGTGTTGCATATTTGCCGTTATTGGGACCGCTCAGATAGCCCGATGAGTTCTGCTGATGGTGCGAGGGTAGACGGCCGAGTGTGTGGTGACCCGATCTGTGGGAAATGCGGAGGAAGAGCAATAGTTAGAAAGGAAGAGGTGAAAGCAATAGAGGAGATGAAGAGATGCGTAATAGTGTTAGCTATGTGAAACGGTTTTAATGTGAGAGTAGTTAGTAGCATATCGGTCGTATATATGTACATAATATGTGTGTTATTTATGAGAACTTAAGTATAAAGTATATAGTATATACGTTTTAGATATGGCATGTATGTGTGTATACATATGTATATGTACGTATGTAAATGTATTTGTGGTTTTATGGTCTAAAAAATAATAATGGTGCTTAAATTAGTTTCCACGAACCGGATAACGTAATTGTGCATATGTAACTAATAGCATAACTAACTGCTTCAATATCGGAATATTTTTAAAATGCAAAATGTGAAAAAAATAATAATAATATGAAATCCACTAAAATATTGTCTCATTTGCTGATAGGATAACTCGGATAAACTGAAATGCATTTTTTAAATGTCAAAATGTGGTAAATTACATATTCTAAAAAAAATACTACAAAAATGTAGTCTTATCTGCTCGTCGGATAACTCGGATAAACTCCAAACGTGCTCTAAAGAACTGTGTGTCAAATATACATACATACATACATATGTATGTATAACTGAATATTTAATAAAATATTAAAAAATTCCTTATCAGTTAATTTCGGATAACTCCGATAAGCCTTTAAACATTTTTTATAATAAATTGTTTTATAAAATATTAAAATTACTTATCCGGATAATACTTTGATGCGAGCTAGGCAATTATTTATCGTAATTTACTATACAAAGTATATATGTATGTAAATGTATGTATAAATAAATATTAAAACGAAAACTATTAAAAAATTCCTTATCCGTCGGTCAACTCGGATAAGCCTCAAAAATATTTAAATTTGAGCTATAATAGAATAGAATCGGAAATTACTTATCCTGATAATACTTAGAAATAAATTACGACGAGGGAAATAATTACGACAATTTAATACATACATATTTAATTTAAGTTTAAGCAATATTAATCGCCTTATTCAAACAATCGGTTAACTGAAATGTTTTGTTAACTGTTCGGATAACTAAAATTTTTAGATAATATTGAACATCGAGTGTATTTTACAATGTTTTTTTTTTTAATATAGCTTATCCGGGTTATCCAAACAGTTCGAATAGCTACAAATTTTGCACAAGATTAGTTATTGACTAGTTTATTTTACGCTTTGTTAAAAACAGCTTATCCGCTTATCAGTTCGACTTAATTTAAGTTTGAAAAAAGTTTAATAATTGAGTTATTTTACTAACGCTTGAATACAAAAACGTTTATCCGCGGTATCCTAACAGTTAAGATAACCACAAAATTTCGAAAAAATCATGCTATGAGTAATTTTTTGATTGTTTAAAAATATCTTATCTACTTATGTATACGAATGCTCTGGATAACCATGCGTTTTTGAAAATAATTCTTTAATTCTCGTAATTGCAAATTATCCACGTAATTTTAATCCTCCAAATATTCTTCTCTTACTATTCTAATGATCTTACTGTGATTCCTCGCAATTTCCCCTCGTTTTCATTGAATATTAATTAATTATTAATTTTCTACCGATACTATAATTATCAGACTTAATTGGCAGTCTTGGCTTGTTAAGCCACCTCAGTTGGCTTTGTGCAGCAACAAGCTTAAAGTAGGCAATATGCCAGCTGCCAAAATCTTGCACCTAACTGATTATGCGCCGTGCTGTGGTTTGCTCAAGTCATAGGGCACGGGCGTTTGTCTGCATAAAAGCAAATATGTGTATGTACATATGTGTATGTGTGCATAAAATTATGCAATTATACATACGGTTAAAGCCTTACTTACACACATACTTATGTATGTGCATGTGCATGCGTTTTGTGCATATGCTGCATGCACCTTTGCCCCACACAGCTGTTTTGTTAATCTGCTTGTGAAATGACAATATTTTCACAAGTGTAAACCTTAAGTTACATATACATGCATATGTATGCATATGGCTCACTATAATTTGTTAACTTTTTGCCAAATCTAGCATTTCCCTTGCTATGAAAAAAAAGTTAAAAGCAATCTTCATTAAAAAAAATTGTATAAAAATTTTTTTTTTTGTTGTCCAATGTTTTGATTCTGCAATTAAATTAATTTAATCAAAAGCACAACACAAGTGCCCCGGTGCGTATTAGTAACTTCAATTTTCTCTATATGTATGACTGCGAAAAGGTTACGTATACGCCCAGTAGGGTGTGCAAGAGTGTGTTTTTACGCGCAATGATGGAAATTAATCGTTGTACGCTCAAGCGTGGTTAAGCGCAAACGCTTGCTGTTTGCTTATATATTTAATTTAAAACAAACAATTTATTTGACTTAAATAAAGGTGGGATTATATTCATATGAAAATACCAGCTCTTAATATACTTTAAGCTATGTGTGCTTATGCAAAATATTTGTTACTAATATAAGTGATTTTACATATGTATATACATATGTATGTATACTTGTGTAATGAACTTTGCATGAGCTTACTACTCTCTCTACTTAGATTTCACTAATACGCAGTGGCGGCCTTTACAAAGTGCTTTGCAAATTTAATTTATCGAAATTTTCATAGACAGCTGTTGATAGCACATAGATATATACATACATAAGTACGCGTAATGCACTTTTTTACCACAAATTGTAAATATACTCAAATATTATTTGTGGTTGCAAAACAAAAATGCGCGCATTTGCATTAATATGAAAATTATTAATATATTTTATGCAAAATTATGCTAATTATGCGGAAAATGTTGTGAAATGTTGCGTAAAAATAAATATTTGTGTAATCGTGCTGGCTATATTTGCTTATTTACATACTTATTAATAATAAATTGGTGCAATAAAAAACTAAATAAATCAGCAAAAATAATCTAATTTGAAATATGAAGCATACATTTTTATCACGTGCTTCAATTTTCCATTTTATAACAATATTGCGATGAAAATTAATGTAATGAAATTAGTGGCGATAAATACAACATATTAACAGTAAAAAATTACAAAAAATTTCTAGTTCATAATTTCAAGCATTTAAATATACATACATATTTGCTTACAATAACCCAAGAGTAATTTGATTGTAATGAAAATAAATTTTCCAACAATAAAAATCTAATTTTCTAAAAAAGTATAAAAAATCATATAATTACTTTCTCCTTTTATAATGCTAAATTTTTTTAAAATAAAAATTGATCAATTGAAATTTGAAAAATTTTAAATCACAAAATATTTATTTAAATATTAATATTTTTTACAAAAAAAAAAAAATTAAAAAAATAATAAAAATTAACTTAAAAGATAATTTATTAATCAAAAAAATTACTTTCTCCTTTTAATTGATAAATTGAAATATGACAAATTTGAAACAACAAAATAGTTATTTAAATCTTAATATTTTTTTACAACAAAAAATTAAAAAAAAAAATTAAAATTGATTTAAAAAATAATTCAATTGTTAAAAAGAAATTGAAGTTCCTAAGAATTTAATATCTATGGAAACGATCAAAATGTTATTGAACACTAATTAAAATAAAATAAAAACTTTCAATATATTAAACTTAGAAAAAATTAAATATTTTTTAAAAATTAATAAAATCAAAATTAATAAAAAATCTAGAATTAAAAGAAATGATAAATATTATTAAAAGTTTAATTTCAATAATATTATTAAAAAAATAATTTTTTAAAAATAAAAAATTTATAAAAAATCAGAGTTTTAAGAAAATTTATTAAAAAATAATTCCTTAATTAAAAGAAAATATTGAAGTCCTTAAAAATTTATTTTTATGGAATGGATTACATGAACACTAATTAAAATTTTTCAAAACATAAAATTAAGAAAAAAAGTTTAGATAAAAATTATTAAAAAAATAATTCAATAATTAAAAAAATAATTTAAATTTTATTTCGTTTTTTGTTTTTTAAATTAATATTCATTAAAATTTTGATGACAGAAATGAAAAAATTTATAAAAAATGAAATTTTTAGATAAAAATTATTAAAAAAAATAATAAATAATGAAAAATAATTCAAAATGCGGAATTTTTGGATAAACATTATTAAATAAATAAAAATTTATTAAAAAATTAATTCAGAAATTAAAAAAAATTATTAAAAACTGTTTCTATAGAAACTATCAAAATTGTCATGAATATTAATTAAAAAATAATTATTTAATTTCAGAATAAAAATTTTATAAAAAATTTAGTTATAAAGAAAAATTAATAAAAAAAAAATAATTCAACATATAAAAAAAAAATTATTAAAAATTTTCTTTCTATTGATCAAAATTTTCATGAATATTACTAATTAAAAAAAATAAAAAATTTTTGAAAATCAAATTTTTAAGAAATAAATTTTTTAATTTAATTTTGAAAGTTTGAAGTGAATAAATAATAGCGTTAATATAATAATTTAATATTTCTAAAATAAAAAAATAATATCAAATATAAACAAAGAAGATTTTATAGTTAAAAAATAATGTATAATTTACAAAAAAATATTATAGTAATTAAATTAAAGTATTAAGCAGATATTTTAGTCCAGAAATTAAATAAAATCTAATTTTTTTCTTAATTTGATAATATAAATATTTAACAATATCTTTCTAAACGAATTTTTCAAAATTCAAATTACAATATTTTGAACTGTGCCGTTTAAGTGTCGTGGTAACTGGACCGATTTAACGAACGAAACTCGCAACTATCGTATTTACTATTTTGATACAGTTGCCGCAATATCTCAAGTTCTAATCAGGCGGATGAAAATTGCCTACGCTAATAAAAAAATTTATAATTTAAACTATTAATTTTTAACTTGATACTATTTTAATTTTTTTTTTAATAAAAGTTAATTTTTTGAAATTTTTTTATAAAATATTTTGTAAAAAAATAACAAATTTTTTTTTAAAAATAACAAATTTTTAAAAAAAATAACAAATTTTTTTTTAAAAAATAAAGGCCGATTTAAAAAAAATTTCTGGTATAAATTCGAATAAATAAAGTTCTACAAAAATTACCCATAAAAAATTTAATATTTAATTATAACTTAAAAAAAATAAGTAACTTATTATAATTTAAAACTTTTTTAATTTATAATTTAATTACTTTTAATGTAAAATAAACGTAATCGTAAAAAATATAATTTTTTCAATAATTTTAATTTAAAACGATTGCCCACACAACAACAAAAAACTTTATATATAAATTTAATTAAGTTCTTTATTAAAATATTTTCTCTTACTAGTGATAATGTTAAAAAGTTAAGTAAAAAAGTTGCATATTTCTAATTATAATAAAAAATTTAATATAAATATAATAATATTTATTTTTTTTTCTTGTTGGGTTAATTAAATTTTCGCCGATTTTTTTTTTAGTTTTATTAGTTAATAAGAAATTAAAATATAATAATGCTTATAAAACTCGAATTAGTAATTTGACATTTTTAATAAAAAAATACATATGAAATTATAAATAAAAAAATTATACTCAATTAATTTTTTTCTGTCAGCTCAATGTAAAAAAAATAATTTTTTTTCAAATAAAATATTTGACAGTTTAAGCCCAAATACTCTTGGGAGGATTTATAATAAATAAACATTAATTGTGTGGTCCAAAAATAGAAAAAATTAATAAAAAAATGCAAAATTTATTCACATACTTTGCAAATACAAATCAACTTTACTAAAATATATGTTATTAAAAACGTAAAAACTTTAAATCTAAAAAATAAGTAAATGCTCCGATTAAAATAATTATAAATGCCATTAGAGTGGTAATGGAAATAATGAATCAAGCGCTAGTTAAGTGGACAAAAAGCCAAATAAAATGAAAATGGAAATGAAAAAAAAAATCAATAAAAACCATGCCTTGTGCCATGCACCACAACATCATAACCCGGCGGTGGCGATGGTGATGCCTTACCACCGGCACTGCCGCCAGCTGTCAGACGGCCGCCCAAAATGCCGGCGGCCGAGCCGACCAAGCCAATGGCGGTGCCTGCGTTGCCAACACCACCACCAATGCCAGCGCTAGCGTTAGTTCTATGTGGATGATTGTTGTATTGTAGTGTGGTTGTAGTTGTTGTAGGTGATGATGTAGCGACGAACCCTGTTCTCATTCCAGCGGTGCCATTGCGATGCGAGCCCAGCGTGCCGCTGCTGCCAATGCCGCCAATGCCACTGCCAGCGCCGATGCCATGCGTTGCCGATTGCTGATGGTGCGGTAGTGTGCGATTCATGGTGCCCGTATGCAGTGGTGCGGTGGGTGAAATGCTAGCGCTTGGTGCGTTCGATGGGAAAAGCGGCGTGGTTTCAGACTTATCAATATCCAGTGAGCTGGGTCTAAAGCGAGCGAGAGAGAGCGTGAAAAAAATAAACACACACAAAGAGAGCAATTTTAAGGGGGAGAAGAGAGTTAGAAAGTTAGATAGAAAGATTTTGTAAAAAAACAGCAATATAATTATTGCAAACAGTGTTTGAAGAGAAAGAGCGAAAATGAGAGCAAAAATATTTCGAAAATGATCAAACGAGTTAAAATTGAAAATAGTTGTAAAAAGTGTTGAAGTATTAAAAAACGTAGCACACGAAAGTAGATAACAAAAATTATTTACACAAGCGTGCCAAAAATATATTTTTTTACCAGCGCTCTCGGTACATTTGCCTACTTACCGTTTGCTCAAATAGATCCAAGCATGCGAATCGGCATACACCAAAATGGTGAGCAGAAACGAAGTCAATAGCCCGGCGACCATCATAAGGCTCAAGCCGAGCAGACCGCCACTGCAGAGGCCATGCAAGGCATCGGCGTAATGCCGATCGATGGCACGACGGTCAAGCGTCGCCGAGAGCACAGTTAGATTACGTTTTGTCTCCTCGAGATCATTCTCCATGGCTTCGAGCGTTTTGTGCACGTCGATGCGGGGATACGTTTCCTGACTCATGCTAAAGTGATTGAGGGGTGAGAAAGAAAAATATAAAAGAGGGAGATAGAGAGTGTGTTAGCAACGTGTGGGATTTTTGTTGAATTTAAAGCAAAATAACAAACTATTATTTTACTTACCGCTGTATTAGATAGATAGAGTCACGCGCACGTTCCACCAAGTCACGTGACTCGTTTAAACGCAATATGAAACGATTACGCAATGTGCCGCAATTGAGAAAATACACATATGGACTACGCTGTAATGAGATAATGTGAAATGAAAAAGGTTGTTAGTGGTTTTTAAAGATTTAAATTTAATGTCAATGGAAAAATTGAAAAAATATACGTACAAGAGCAAGTTTTATATAAAAATTATCGATATAAAATGACACAAATCGAAATTTAACTCAAATTAATAATATTATTATTTATAATTTCAAAAAAAAAATTTTTTTAAAATAAAAAAAGTAAAAATATAATTATTCTAACTTTATTTCAAAAAAGATATTTTCAAAAATAAAAAAAAGTAAAATACTAACTAAACAATTTTTTACGCAATAATTTTCCGCTAAAATTTGCATAAATTATCTTTGCCACTTTTTATAAGTCCATTTTCAGAGTTTTTTTACCTCTTATTCCCTTTAACTACTAAAGACCAAAAATAGTTTAAAAATGTTGCCTACATTTTGGCGCATTGATATAAAAACAAAAGTCATATAGAAAAGATACAAAAAAATATATTTATGTATATATAAAACATATTTGTATGAAAATATTGTCAAAAAAAATGAATAACACCATTTTTTTCCAATAAGAGTTTGTCTCAAATTAAATATTTGGGCTTTTAGATTTTTTAAAGTAATTTTTTAAATATTTTTTAAATTTGTTTTGCACAGTTTTTGTAAAGATTACCACGAAAACCCGTTCAAATATTTTAAGCGAACGAATTTCTGTGAACCTGTAAAAACGTTGCCTACATTTGCGCGCAAAATGTTCCCAATACCCATATTTTATTATCTTATTATATCTTCTTTTTTAAATTTATTTAAATATTTTGTATAGTTATTATTTTAATGCAGAAAATATTGTTATTGCAAAAAAAAAAAACGGAAAATACTAAATTTTTCTATAACAGTTTTTTCCCAAATTTAATATTTGCTATTCGAAATGTTTATTAAAATCATTTTTTTTCATAATTTTTCATATTCATTTTGTAAATTTTTGTTGTAAAGCATACTCCGAAAGAACATTCACATATTTTTTAGGAGATAAATATGAAAAACTGCACAAGCGTTGCCTACATTTGGGCGCAAATGTATCCAATTTCGATATTTTGACCTACAGACATTTTTTGTCATCTCTTTTTATTAGTTTTAGTTTTGTGGCATGCAAATCTAGTCACAATAACTACATTATTACAAAAATTTTGCCTACTTTTGCGCGCAAAATTTTAACTTTAAAATTTCCTTTGTTAACATTTTAAAGAAATATTCGCCTTTTCCTTTTTTGTAATATCAAATGACAACAAATGACGTCTTTGAATTTAATGCTCCCAACTTCCTGCCAATTCCATGAATTGCGCTGAAAAATATGCTTCAAAATCGCATTGTTACACGCCACATACATAATGGCGCATTGCCAACCCTTACTATTAGCAGCAATGCTAACATGGTAGCCGTCGAAAGCCTGGCGCAGCTGGAAATTCACGCCACGAAGATTCTATTTTTCCTACGCAGGGGTGCATTTGCTCGTAAAATATACTTTTGTGCAAATTTGTTGCTGTAAAAATGTCAACTGCAGGCAAATGCGGCACGTCGCACAATTTAGTGAATTACGACGAAAGCACAGAGCAATAAGACGGCAAGACAATCGGTTGTTGATGGCTGAAGTTGTTGGTGGAATAGGACAGCACGAAGCTGTTACAATGTTAAAGGGGCGAAAGCTGTCGGGGTGGGGTGTCTCAGCGCAGCTCAAGCGATAAGCATTCTAACGTACGCTGACGCGCAATTATGTGCGAAGGTAGTTGCAACGAATTATAAATTTTACTGCAGCTTACCGCTCGCTCCTCCAACGATGTGTGCGGCATCTTGAACGCATACTTCAGCTGCTGCGTTTGCTTGCATTTCCCCATCTCCTTTTCAATATTCTCGCTATGCCTTATGTGCGTACGTTCGCCATGCAGTTCGCTTGGCTGTGGACGTCTGCAATCAACAACAGCACGTTTTCGCGCTGATGAAGTTAATCAAAAGTGGCAAATTAAACGGTTGCGTTTGCGGCGCTGTCAAGTGAAGACAGCATTCCGCCCCTAAATTGGATGCGTGTGGCGTGAGATGAGATATTGTGCTGGTAGGGAGTGCTGTAAGGGAGGGGAATTGCTTCCTAGAAGCCTGCGGATGAGTAGACAGGGCCAAAGAAGGCTTTATGGTTTACTAATTCCATCGTTAATTATTGAAAGCTCGTATTCTTTCCTCAAAGTATATGTACGTCAAAGAAAGAACGAACTGTGCTCGGCAGCTTTCGTCAACTTATTCATTTTCCATATTCTAGATTCACAATATTTACTCTTTATAAGTGATGTAGATCTTCGAAAGCTTTTCATGCCACCAAGGATCCGTCAGCCCAGGTGTAATATCATCGATATTTTTCGGTAGGTTCCATCATTATAAAGAAAATAAGGTTGGGTTTAGCCGTCTGTTGTTAGATGAGTTGCTTTGAAGAGTTATATCATTCAATTTAGAGATCTCTCTTCTGGGAGATTTCTAATCTAGTAACCGAAAACTCGCACGAAATTATTATTTTGTCATACCGGCCATGGGAGACATGGACTTCGACGAACATACAACAACCCGGCGCTATCACTTCATCCAGTTCATTGAATATTTTCTCATTTCAAGTGATCTGGATCTTCTAAAGCTTTCCATAGCATAGTACAGAGGCAATAACCGGAAATTAGATGCGGTTTAGTCGGATGATGTTGGATTAATTAGTATGACCTCGTCGAGTTATATCATTGTATCTAGAGATTCCTCTTCTGTGATGGGCTTTTCAATCTAGTATCCGAAAGCTCCCAACAAGTGTTTTTAATGATACCGGTCATCGTAGACACGGATTTGCTCCAACATAATTCGCCAATATCACTTGGTCACTTCAGCGATCCCTCTTTTCTTGTGTGTGAAACTCAGGCCCTAAATGACGAGACAGAGTAGGATAGGGTCAAATTCCACGACTTAAAAACAGGGTTCAAAGATTGCGCTTTCAAAAAACCGTTCTATGAGCTATTGCGTAATAATTTTTAGTTCCGGATCCGCAAGTAGAATGATCTGTATTACGAGGAGATCCGCTTAAGGGTAATTTTTCATGGTCTAACAACAATAATAAAACGAAGTTCTTAAACAAATGTCCATAATATAGCCTGGTTTTGTCATCTCTTCGAACTTTGTCCGTGGTTCTGTGCTCTTTGAACCTTAGAAACAGTGGAGACCCGCTTAATTTTGTCGATAACTCTCTTCTTTTTCCAAAAAAATGTTTCAACACGTAGATTTCTGACGCTGCTGACACTTTCGAGACATTTCAAGTTTACTTATTTTCCTAGCTAAAATTTGCAAGGATCAACTTTGCAGACATTTTTGCTTAAATGAAACTGCGAATTATAATTGTTATTGCGCACGCCTATTTTCCACTGAAGTCGCTTAATTTACATTCTGCTTTTGGCAGCGCGCCGGACACTCCTTGGCATCGCAGTACTAAGTTTTCGTTTATTTTCCTTTCCCGCTGCACTGTTTGCCGTGCTCCGGTTAAGCGGTATTTGCCGCGGCAGCTACCAAGAACCACAAAGACTTCAAATTAATGTGCAAATTTGTTATTGTCTGCCACAAAAACAACAATGAAAGCGAAAAACTGAAATTCGGTATTTTAAAAAGTTATTATTTTCCGCTCTTCTTGGTTGCTCGCCATTACCGAGACACTTCCCGCGCTTTCAATTGTCTTTGCAAAGTTGTGCGAATTTTCACAAGTTTGTAAAATGCATCATTGCCGCCAACTTCACACTATAAAGTTTGCCGGTTGTCTGCATAAAATCGCTTGCAGCCTTGCTGTATACATATAGACAAATAAAAGTCTGCGGCTATATGCACTTTTAGGCAGACTACCAACCGGATATCTCTACTTTGTTTGTTGAGCAGTTGTGAGTTACATTTATGCCGCACAAAAAATAAAAAAAAAATGTTAAAACGAATGTTGAAAATTTTTCAGAAATTTCTAAAAAAATATATATTTTCATACACACATAGTATGTATGTACGAAAAATTGCTGTGGCAATTCCAGTTCAAGGTTGGCAAGCAGCCAACAACTTCAGTCTGGCGCTGCGGCTTGAAAGGCTTGCATAGGTTGCATGCTTTTAGGCGCTAAAACTGTATGTTGCTAAGATATTTACTTATCTAGCCTGCTGTGTGCAACAATTTAATTTTATAAATTTCATTTTCCGTTTAAGACTTTGCTGATTTGAATGCCAAAAAATATAGTTTTCTTAAGCTCTATAATCGTATTTGAAAGATTTTGGTGTTCTAAATGTATGCCAACAAAATTCTTTATATTTTTCAATTTACATATATGTAAATATATACATTAGGGTGTCCGTTATTTACCAAATTGATTGATTGAGACGCCCCCAAAACTTTTCGTTTTCCATCTAAAAAAAATATCAGACCATAAAAAGCCCTTAATGTTCATAATAAACCTTGCCCCAAACACGATACATTTTCCATTTAAATAACAGGGGATTTTACGAATATTTTTTTTCTCTGGAACTTTCTCGTTTGTAGGAATAAAAAAAGTCATATTCTTGTATAGAATTTAATCCTCTACAAAAAAAACAATTTTTCGATATACTCACTCCTTTAGAGTCTCCTTTTTAGATGGAAAACTAAAATTTTAAGGGGCGTCTCGTCAAAAATAATCAATTTGGTAAATAACGGACACCCTAATATACATATTTTTTCACTTAAATCATTGTTGAAAGATTTTATAAAAATATTTGTAAGTCATCTATGTAGATTCACTCGGAAAAAGTTTTCGCAATTTTCCAGAAAATAAACCAAAAATCATAAATATACAATTATGAGCTTTCGAGCTTAAGCTTGTATTAAAAATACGGTTTTGCAATTTCAAAAAAGTATAAAAATCATGAATTTATATTTATCAGCTTTCTAGCGTTCGAACTAAAGCTTTCATCAAAAATAAGCTTTCGAAATTTCAAAACATTAAAAATATCAAATAAATATGTATATTTATCAACTTTCAGTTTTCGAACTCCAGCTTTCATTAGAAACAAGCTTTCAAAGGCTCAACAATTTATAAAAAACCATTCATTTACTATTATGAGCTTTCTAGCGTTCGAATTAAAGCTTTCATCAAAAATAAGCTTGCGTGATTTCAAAAAATAATAAATATGTAAATAAATACATTTATCAGCTTCCAGCTTTGGAACTCAAGCTTTCATCAAAAATATGCTTTAAAAGTTTAAAAAAATTATAAAAATCATAAATAATATTATTATGAGCTGTACAGCGTTCGAATTAAAATTTCCACGAAAAATAAGTTTTCGCAATTCCAAAAAGTATAAAAGTCATAAATCTGTATTTATTTCCAGCTTCGAACTTAAGCTTTTCAGGCTTCCAAAAAGTATAAAAGTCATAAATCTGTATTTAGGAGCTTTCCAGGCTTCGAACTTAAGCTTTCATCAAAAAAAGCATTGTCACGGCGAAATTAATAAGTTTGCTCTTAAACGATTCTGTTTACCTATTTCACTCGAATCTTTGAGTTGTAAAATTAAAAAAAAAACCTTGCCTACATTTAGGAGACTCATACATATAGGCAGTTGTCATTGAGTATAATGCAGATAGCTTTATTGGTTTGTAAATTTATACAAGAAACAAAAATTATGGTGAATATTATTAAGCTCAAAACTTCTGGGAGTATATTTACACCCTTAAGGAATTTTTTATATATCATTTATATATTTATAGTTTATATATTTCATATATCATATGAAATTTTATTGTTTACCTATAGCTCTATTGAAGTAATTTCAATTTCTTGTCTAAATGTATGCAATATTTTTTTTTTGATACGCAAAATTAAAGAGAAACTTAGAACATTGCCTACATATAGGCGATTGCCATCTAAGCCATATACCGAAAAACAAGTATAAATTCATGATTCATATACATATGTACATATATTAAGTAATTAAATTCGTTCAATACTATATTAATGCAACTTTGTTTTCAACACATTATTTATAAAAATTTCTAAAATTCTGAGAAGTAGTATTATCAGAGCTACAGCGTGCTTCACAGCGCAAAAATTTTAAAAATTTCCATTAAACTCAAATTTATTTTATTTATATAAAAAAATATATATTTTTTGTTTGGGTTTGGCCAGAAAATTACTTGCCTCACATATTTGCGCCTAAAAGTGCACTATTTATTTTCAAAATCTGAAAAAATGTATCCACATATTTGTTAACATTTCGTTAAGCAAACAGATTACAAAAACAAATGCACACATGAAAATGAGCGCCTAAAAGTGCACTTGAATTGGCAGAGGCTAAGCAAAATACATACATGTATAACATGTACAGTATATTTGTATATTCATTTATATATGTATGTATGTATGCCTTTCTGCATATTTGCCTGCCCCAATTGGGTTTATCAGAGCGCATTGCACACGAAATTGAATTGTATGCGAATATGAATGCACACTAGCAAATCCGAATTGGCACAATTGGCTGCCACGCCAACGCCAGCGAAAGGCAGACACACACACCACAGGCAGGCGTGCAATTGAATGCAGATATGTATGTGGGGGAAAATAAATAAAAAATTATTATGCATATTAAATGGCATTTGCACGCGAATAGCGAACGCAAGCCTTTTTAGAGCGCCACTAGATGCATGTGTAGGAAATACAGCTATGCATATATGTATGTGTGTTGTAATATAAACACACTTGTCTACAAACATTGATACGCATTTGCTCACATACACATACATTTTTGTTTATTTTTACACTTTCAAGCAAATGCAACGCTGAAAAGCGCTTAGCGTGTGCACACACCAATACACGTTCATTTGCCACAAATGCAGCACTTAGCGCAAGACAAAGGTGTGGGACGCTCTGCTGGCGGATATACGTTTATAAATATTTATTTTTGTCTTTTTTTGCAATTTATTTAAATGTTTACACTTTTGTGTGCATGTATGCATCTACGTGTGTGTGTGTGTTGACAAACACAGTTAGCTTTATGCAATGCAGTAATAGTTGCAATAAAACGCTTTATAGTCAAACAATAGCATTGCCAACATTGAATTTTTTGCCATTATTTTGTGCTAAAGCGAAATGCAGCGGTATTTTTATTTATGTTTCATTTTATTTCTTACACTTTTTTCTAATTCAATTGTGCATTTGTATATTTTACTAGATTTGCTCAATCCAATTTAACCGCAATGGCGCATAAAAATCTATTGTTTGTTTGTGTTTGTTTCTGTAAGAGGTAGATAAAGCGCCAATAAATATTTTGTACTACACGGCGTATGAGTGTTGCGTATGAAGTGTAGGTTGTTTAAGTATTGCTATTTAACAGCGTATATGTGTATATTGTTTGCGATTGTATGTGTGCCTATGTAATCTTTAAATTTATTGGGCTTACAACTTTTTATTTTACATTCTTTAATTTAGATTTTTTTTCAAATTAATTAATTTTATTTATGTTTTATTTACGGTATTTTCATTTCATTTTTTTAATATTTATATATTTTGTAACTTCTTATTTTATATTTTTTAATTTTTGTTTTTCAAAATATTTAAACTTATTTAAATCTTTTATATACATAATTTAATTTTTTTTAGAATTTTTTTATTACTTAAAAAACTATATTTTTAGTATTTTTTATATAATTATTTTAATTTTTTTTAATTTATACATTTTCTAATTTTTTATTTTATTTTTTTTAATTTGATTTTTTTTTTTTAATATTTAATCTTATATAAATCTTTTATAAACATATGTACATAATTTAATTTTTTTAATAATTTTTTTATTATTTTAAAAACTATGTTTTTAGTATTTTTTATATAATTTTTTAATTAATTCAATAATTTTACTTAGTTAATTTTAATTTTAAATGCTTTTAATTCTATTTTATTTTATTATTTTTTTTTCATTATTTGTTTTTTTATTATTCAAATTTTTTTAATTTGTTAATTTTAATTTTAATTGCAATTCTATTGTATTTTATTATTTTAATATATTTTATTTACATTATTTAATTATTTTATTAATTTATTTTTTATTAAAAAAAAACATATTTAATATTTTTATTTTAATTTTTTAATTAATTAAATTTTTGTAATTAGTTAATTAAAATTTTATTTGCTTTTAATTATGTTTTATTTACATTATGTAATTTTTTTTATTAATTTATTTTTTATTATTAAAAAAACACATTCTTTTATATTTTTATTTTAATTTTTTAATTAATTAAATTTTTGTAATTAGTTAATTGTAATTTTAATTGCTTTTAATTATGTTTTATTTTATTATGTTTTATTTACATTATTTAATTTTTTTATTAATCTATTTTTTATTATTTAAAAAACAATTTTTTTAAATACTTTTGTTTTTGATTAATTGAAATTTTTTTAATAAGTAATTTTAATTGCTTTTAATTATATTTCTTTTTATTGTAATTTATTAAGATTTTTTATTTTTTTAAATTTATTTTAAAAATATTATTTTTTATTTAACTTTTTAATTAAATAAATTTTTGTAATTAGTCAATTTTAACTTCAATTGTAAATATTTTAAAACTAACTTTTAAATTTAAATTTAATTAATTATTTATTATATTTATATCTGCACTTGTTGTTAAATTAACTTTGTTTGAATTAAATTTTTTTTAAATGAATTTATAGAGCATGTTTTTTTATTATTAACTGTTTATTTTTTGTTTTTAATTTATTTCCTACATCTGTGTTTTATTTTTTCAATATTTTTGAATATTTTTTTAATTTTAATTAAAAATATATTATTAAAATACAAAGTATAATTTTCATTTTATTTTAGTTTTAATTATGTACATAAATTTTTAACACATAATTCTGTTTTCTATTGTTAAATTTATAATTTACTTTTAATTTTTTTGAATATTTTTAAAGGTATTTTTAAATAAAATTTTCATCATAAATTTTTTTTGTTAATGTAAATGAAATTACTTAAATATGACTTTACAAAGTAACTAATTTGATCTAATTTTATTATTTCATTAATATTTTTTTGCATAATTTTACGTACTTTTTAGTTTTTTTGAATTGTTTTTTGGTTAATTTTTTATAATTATTGTTTTTTATTTTTTAAATATTTTTGTTTAAATTGTATCTTAAATAATTATTTTTGTAATTTTAATATTTTTCAATTAATTTGTTCCCCATAATTTAATTTTACTTTTTAAGTTTTTTAATTAATTTTTTGTTTAATTTTTTATATTTTGTTTTTTGTTTAATTATGGTTTCATTACTTTTGTTTAAATTATTTTTCAAATAAGTTTATTTTTGTTATTTTTATGTTTTTTAATTAATTGGGTTCTCCATATTTTCTACTTGCATCATTTAAACTTTTTAACTAATTCACTTTTTTCATAATTCTTAATTTTTCTAATTATTACTTTAAAATTTGTTAATTTATTCAATATTTTAAATACTTTTTAAATATTTTTTTTAATTCTAATTGTTTTTAGTTTATAATTTTTTTAGTACTGTTAATTTTTTAATTAATTGGGTATTAATTTTTTTTAATTTTAATTTTTTTAATTATTACTTATAAAAAATGTGTGTATTTTGTTTCGTTTTATTATGTACGAAATATTTTTTTAAATTAATTAAAAATAGTAAATATAATTTTAATTCAATTAACAAAAATTATATTTTTTATTTCACTTTGTTGTATTTTTTTTTTAATTTTTTTATTTTTTTATGAAAAAGTTATTTTATACATATATGTATGTATGTATATGTATGTATGTACATATTTTTTTTAAATTGTCTGCGCTCAATTTGCTGCTTTTCACTTTTCATACACGAGCACACAGATACACATATACTAGTGCAAACAGCAATAGACAACGTCGATTAACAGGCTATGTACCGTTTGCCGTGCTTGTTTTTGCACCAAGCACACTTGAATCTATTGCCTACATCTAGGCGCACAATACATTGGCACAGAGGTTGCGTGCACATGAATTGATGTCAAGGGAAACTCGCGTTTTCACGCTGAGAGTCATAACTTGCACGAAAAAAATTATGAAATACCACTTACATATATGTACACGTACATATATGTATATGCAAAACTATCTATGTATATGATTTTTTTCAAACGTTTTCCAGCGCGTGCTGGCGTTGTGCGCCCTAAATGCAGCGTTTTCCGCGACAGATAGGCAGATTTGTAGGGCGATTTGTCAACATGTGTGTGTATTGACTTACACACACTCACATACGCACTTAGTCTCATTTGTATGCATTTCATTTGTGCACCCGCGCGGTTGTACGTTTTTCACATCGCGTGCACCCAGTGCTGTTATCCTTTGAGCTCATCAATAGAAATTCCGCGCTCACACCCACACACACACACACACCGGCAGCGCTTTCGCATAAAAAATACGCCATTGTGGAAAAAAGGCTGAGAAAGTAAAACAACAGAAAACTGCCCTGACTGCCAGCGCTGCCATTGTTCTAATTAACGCCAGCAGGCATTTTGTTGTAATTTTTTTGTTAAGCGTCATCCGCACCCTGAGCTTCCGCTATGCTCATTCGCTCTTGCCATTTGTCTTTTTATTGTTGTAGCTGTTGCTGCCGGACGTCGCGCGTCGACATTGTGCTGGATTTGTTAGTTTTGAAAATTGGAGCAGTGCATGCCCTATGTTATGTGCATAACGGTATATATTTCACGCACACAGCTACATGTGGCAGTCGCAAGCGCTCAGAGTCCTATAGGCCGACTTAACACTAACGCTTTGCGCGCCTTATTTGCATTTCGTGTGTCATATATATTTTTTTTCTTCAAAGAAGCTTATATAGCTTTATCTGTGTCAACTGATTGCATTTGCCTGAGAACAAAACGAATCGATTTATTATTGAGGAATTATTACGGGATTTTGAAGGGGTTATTGAAGTGGTAGGTTGAAGGCTTGTGCTGCCAAGAGCTATTAATTGCATCTGTAGGGCTACGTTCATGTCTCACGTCTCGTTTTGTATCCAAAATGTAGGCAACACTCCTTTTAAAGCTATAAGTGCAGGAAAGTAGTATATATTCAGGCGCAAGCCACTCACTCAGCTACAAACGACGTTTTTTTTACAATTTTAAATCACTATTTTTTTCGAAATTTAAATTTATGAAATATTTTTTCAGCGCTGTTGCCATTTCAAAGTTTTTTAAGCTCCAAAGTATGTCAACTGCCAACTGCAAGCGCTTTTCGTAGAGTTCATAAAACTAATGCAGTGCCAACTAACTTCTAAACATTTTCTTTATTTTATTTGTTTTAATTTTTTTTTATTTTTTTGTTTATTTTTCTTATATTTTTTTATATTTTTATATTTTTTTTATTTTTTATGTTAGTTTTGCGTTTCCATCGTCAAAATGAAAGTAAAAATTTGCACAAACTATTATTATTTTTGTTGTTTTAGTTTTCGTTGTTTTTGTTGCTCTCATTGGCATTATTAAGGTTTTTTGCAGGAGTAGATTAGTGCATGCGCCAATAAAGGACACTTATCTGTTGGTAGTAAAATTTTATGACTGCGTAAATGAGTGGTTACAATGACGAAAGTGGGGCATTACTTTGAAGAGGGTGGAAGGCATGGCAACAAAAAAGTTTGTTGTTGAGAGTTAAGAAACGAGAAGACTAGAAAATACTGCTGTGCTTAGTTAAAGCTTTAATATTTGCGGGCTAAACTTCCATAGTGTAGGATTAGGTAAAAAATGTTGCATACTTTTAGACGCAAACTTTAAAAAAATGCGGTAAATTTATTCAAATTGCACTTTGCGCTAGTTTTAAATTTATTTTCGTGCAGCTGTGTAAAATTTTTAAGTATAATATTAAAAAAAACAAGTATACCTTTAGGCGCTAGTTCAAGGTATAATACTGTATGTTATTTTCTAGCGGTTTAAACTTGAACAGCATACCTTTTATAATATTTTGAAGCATTAGAGATGCACATAAACTGACGAAAATAAGAAATGAGGTATACTTTTAGGCAGTATCTTTGATTATATCATCTTACGTTATTTTCTAATTGTTTTCACTCTATTTTTTTTTTAATTTTTCGTTTAGAGTATATTATAAAGCAATAAAAACTGACACAAAGAAAAATTGGGGTATACTTTTAGGTGCTAACTATGGTTATATTGTCATATATATCTTTCTTATTGTATGAACTCCACTTTATTCAATTATTTATTTTGTGAACTTTAATTTTTTATTCAAATTTATTTTTCTTTTAAACAATAACGCGGATTTGCTAATGGCTGACATTATAAAAAAATGAGGTATGCTTTTAGGTGCTAACTAATGATTTTATTATCATATATATAACTCTCAAATCGTTTGAACTCTAATTTTTTATTACTTTTTATTTAGTGGCGAGGAGTTACAACTGACAATTTGAAAATTAAGGTATAGTCTTAGGCGCTAACTTCGCCTAAGTTATCATTATTCTTTAACCACATTTTAAACTGTACCAACATAGTTTTTAGTGTTTTAGTGACCACTAGTGATGTCCGTTTTCTAACATTAAGAAAATATGTAGTCTACTCATAGGCGCTAACACGTATTGCATTACGGTAGGTTATTTAACCAACGCTTTAAATCGTTGTGACATATTTTTATGCGCTTTAATGTGTTTACTTTTTCGCTGAAGGGTTGCTGAACTGAAGTGCTACAAAAGCAACAGTAACAACAACCAAAAAAAAAAAATTCACAAGAAATTTTCGCCCAAATATAGGCCATCATTACCCCAGCGAAAAGTTGTTGCTCACTCCATACTTAGTTTTGCTTTTGTTTTTGCTTTTATATTGAAAACTATCGTATCGTCGCGGTCTACCGCAAATGGCAAGGCAGTTCTTTATAATAAAGGCCAAACACAAGCAAATGACCTCATAAAAGCCACATTTATTTAATGGCGCTGCAACAGCAGTTGTTGATTGCTGGGGCTGGGCAAGAGGGTTGGTTCGAAAACCGGCAAAATAAATGCAAACAGCGCAGAATTATACAAAAATAAATGTTTATATACGGCTGTATGTGTTCTCAGCTCTTAGCTAGCCGGCGCGGTTGTCAAAGCACCAAACCTCACATATACATACTCACATTTCCTCACACACACATATGTATATAAAAGTACCTCACGTCTAAGTGGTGCAAGTAGTGGCAATCTACTTGTCAGTCCACATATTAAATACGCCACGAAATACACTGTTGAGCGCTGTCGTAAAAATGCAGCAACTACAACAAGAACAATAGCCGAATAAATACAAAATATCTAAATAAAAATAGAAGCGATGAACAATCGCAAAGCAAAGCGTCCGAAAAGAGACGAAAAAGAAAAGAAACAAACAAATAGCCGTTAAATGTGTTCGTTTTCGTTACACACAAGTGGCCGTTGTGTCGGTGCTGAAGTCCATGCTGTTGATAGCTCACCGGGGTGTGCTTCACGAAGGCTCCGACGCCGACTTCGATACCGACAAAGCACGCTAGTAGCCAGTTAGTGCTTGACGCACGGTGGGCGATGGGCTAACTAACTGAGCTGATATTTGTAAAGACATATTTTTGTCATGTTATGTTGAGAAAGGTTAAGTTTGGGCATCGCTCAGTCTTGAAATAACATGAAATATTGTGGTGACGAGTTTAAAAACTTGTGTTTAGAGACTTCTATTCTGATTTATCTGCTACTGTTTTTTAGTTCACTATTATGATATCTAGATTAAAAATTATCATTGTGGGTAATTACAGCCATACTATTCAATAACCGCTAAAAGCAGGCAAAAATATATTTCAATTAACTTTCATGTTGAAAAAATGTTTTAGAAAAATTTCCCTCAAAGAATAATTAAAAATTTTGTATAATTGTGCAGAACTTAATACGTAAATGAGAATTTTTATCTTTCAATTAACGCTAATTTAAAATTACCCTTGTGGGTAATTTCAGCCATACTACTAAATAACCGCTAAAAACCGGCAAAAATATATTGTTATTAACTTTTTTGTTGAAAAAGTGTTACTCGTAAAATTTCCCTGAAAGGGTAATTTACTAATTATGTATAATTGTGCAGAACTTAATATGCAAATGAGAATTTTTACCTTTCAACTAACGCTAATTTAAAAATACCCTTGTGGGAAATTTTAGCCTTGTTATTCATTTAGCGCTAAAAGCACTGAGAAACCTACATATGTACGTACTAAAATTAGTATTGAAAAACGTGTATAATAAAATTTCCCTGAAAGGGAAATTTTGAATTTCTTTATAAATTAAAATTCCCCACACAGTTATAGACCTCTATCTTTTTTCTTCTTTCTTTTTTCGTTTTTGTTTATTGTTTTTTGTTTGTTTTACTGAAACAGTGCTGTTGAGCGCTTTGAATTTTTGTACTAAATTTTGCATTCTTACGAAAATCATATTTCAATAGCATCAAGTAACACGCACTCACTGTGCGGGCAATGGTGTACTGCAGAGTGAAATCTACAATTAGGGTCATTTGATATGCATAACTCTCTAGCTACACACACTCAAAACACCGGCACCCACAAATATATGTATGTATGTATGTATGTATATGTTGAAAACATGCAACGCCATGACTGGCTAACCATGTGGACACAAAAATACAAACACACATATGTATGTATGTACATACATGCACATTGGGAGCGTGGCAGTCATGAGTGGCGCCGTTTGTGCGCTCATCAAAATTTTAGCACACTTTCTGGCACAAAATGGTATTATGCTACCTTTGCGCTATAAATATTTTCACGGAAATCATTTTTCAAAGCGTAGCTTGTTGTACCTTTTCGCCTGCGCGACTGCGAGTATAATAAATACCCATTGCTGCGCTGTTATTTTATTTCGCTTTTGTTTTGTTTATTTAGTTCTGGTTTTTTGGTTTTGTGTTTTTGGTGTTATCAACTTACCATGCCCACTTGACGGCACATAAATTCATGCGGACGCATACAGAAGTCGCCCGCCGCCACCGAGGATGCCAGGTAAATGCCCGCCAACAGCCAACAGATGATAATACAAAATAAACCGGATACGCTGAAGAAGATCAGCGCACAGCGCGAACGACGCGCCACACCAATCACCAGTATGGTGCAGAGCAACAGTAGTAACGTGAGGAAACCGAGTGTAACGGGCCAACGGATTGATTCGTATAATTCGCCGAGCTGAAAGTAAAGACAGAGCAGAAGTTTGGCTTTTAGAATTTAAATGCTTAGAAATTGGTTTTTGTATGCAGCAGCGTTTTTGAGCTTAATTTAATTTTTTAACTCATTAACTGCCAATTTTCCATACTTACATATAATAATCCCATTAGAGATGTATCATTTTCACTGCCTTTCGTTTTCATAAAGTATAAAACCATATTATCGAGACTGGTAACGGCTCTGGAGGTGTTCTCGCGCACCAATTGACATGTGTCTATTAGCAACATAACGGCGGTTTGATTATATTGTACTTTTTCGATTTGTTGTTCGAGCTTGTGTTGGGACATTTTCATTTCGAGATCAAATTTGATTAATTCAGTCTGAAAGGAAATGGAAAAGTTGCAGAAATTTATTAAGAAAATTGTATAAAAAGTGTAGGAAAAAACTGTATACAATTTTAAAATTTCCCTC
Source organism: Bactrocera neohumeralis (assembly GCF_024586455.1). NCBI lineage: Eukaryota > Metazoa > Arthropoda > Insecta > Diptera > Tephritidae > Bactrocera > Bactrocera neohumeralis. The sequence goes on from NC_065922.1 coordinate 72,205,245, forward strand.
TGAGGGAAATTTTTTAATACTGCAATAAAACGTATTTAAATACTTAAATTTGTGTGCTAAGGTCGATAAAAGTGCTTTTTTTTCTCAAAAAATCCCTTTATGGGAAATTTTGTGTGTAATCTAAATTCCAAATATTGTTTTTATAAAAATTATTTCTTAAACATGTTTTCGTTAGCGCTTACCAAATTCTTTTTAAGCAATATTTTTGACAACTAGGCGAATATTTTGGGAGGCGTTACAGCAAATGATTTTCATATTTCATGATTATGTACATACATATGTATATACATATATATTCAAGCCTATGATACATAATATTTAACTTTCGTATGCAATTAATGTTGTATTTTTTTTTAATTTCCTTTTTAAAGAAATTTACCTGACGGGGAATTTTAATTTTTCATGATTAGGTAAATTCATGCGTTTTAACGTTTGTATACAACTAATATTGGATTTTTTTTAATTTCCCTCTTTTTAAAGAAATTTCCCTGACAGGGAAATTTTAAAATGTTGCATCACTTTCATAGTTGAGCACTCTATAAAACAAATATTAAAATTTTAACTGATTACAAAAAATATCCTGCAGGGAAATTTTAAATATTTAAGGTTTTATAACGTAATAAAACAAATTAAGGCTGAAATTATACCTATAATAAATAAAATATATTTTATTAAAGGTTCAATACATACATACATACATACACGCTATATTAAAACGAAAAGAAAATTCCCTAGACTTTTGTTTTAAATTTTTGTGCTATTTTTTCTTTTTTCTCATTATTTCCAGTGATATTATGCAATGATAAGACAACATTTCATTATACTTGTATACATATGTATGTATGTATGTATGTATGTATCTACAATAAGCCATAACATAATCAGAGAAAAATGTAATAGATTTACATTTTAAATTTATGTCATTATTTTTTTTCAGTGTGTTCCTGTGGCAAGGCTCAATTTGAGACTGACTTCGTGTGTGTGCAGAAACTGGAGCTTAAAGCGGTGACTCTTGCTTACATGTAAAGACCAAAAAATTATTGGAAAAGACGAAAAATGCTTAAAAATATCACAATTGTGTAAAATAAAGTGTAAACTACTGATAAAAGTAAAAATTATGAAGCAAATTAACAGAAAACTGCATAAACATCTTTAACAAAGTTTGTTCGATTCCGTGAAAAACTGCACTTCATGTTTGTGCACTTTTGATCATGAAGTATTTGTAGAAGTTTGAACCAACTAAAATGTAATAACAATGAAAAATGTCATATTGTGCGCGCTTATGCAAAAAATAATGCAAAATAGTAAATCGCAATAATTAAAATATATACATAAGTGAAAATGTAAATAATGTGTGTGCAATTGTGAAAATGTTAAAAATAAATAAAAAGCAATTAAAAAAAATGTGTAAAAAGAAGAAAAAAGAAAAAATAAAATATGAAAGTAAAAAAGTGGGTGCTATGGCAAATAAAAAAAGAGAAAATTAAAAAAAAATGGTGAAAATTTAAATTTTCCTAAGAAAAAAGTTGTAGAAGTAATAGAAATAAGTGAAAAGTAAAGTAAAAAAGTAATGTGTATGTATTTATACATATATTTATGTGTAAATCAGTGCAAAAAAGTTAAGTTTTTAAGTTTTCAATTATTAGTGTGTTTGAAAAAAGTAAAAAAATAAAGGAAGAAGCGAAGAAAAAAGTAAAATGTGTATAAGAAAAAGTGAAAAAAGTAAAATGTGTGTAAGTAAATGTCAAAAAGAGGAAAGTTAAAATTTCCCAATTAGCCTTCGAAAAAATGAAAGAAAAGAAATAAGATAAAAATGTAAAATGTAGTTGTGTGTGTAAATAATGGAAAAAAGGTGAAAGGTGTATTAAAGAAAAATATAAAAAATTAAATAAAAAAATATAAAATAAAAAAAAAATATAAAATAATAAAAAAGATATAAAATATAAAAATATAAAATAAGAAAAAAAAATAAATAAATAATAAAATATTAATTTAAAAAAGATGTGTGTGTGTAAGAAGTGCAAATAAAGTAAAAAAAGTAAAATAAACGTGTGTGTGAAGTGAAAATATGTGAAATGTATGTTAAAATATGTGGTAAGAAAAAAAAATTTGAAAAATAGAAATAAAAAATAAGCGGTTGTGTGCAAATAAGAAACAAGGAAAAATTTAATTTTTCTATGTGTGTTGTGTAAAAAAAGTATTAAAAAAGTGGTTTTGTGTGGCAATAAAAAAACGTAAATATTCAAAAACAAAACTAGAAACAATATTAATAAATGAACGTAAAATAATTAATTGTTGTGTAATGGAAAATACGCATCGCCTGATATTAGCGGATAGCAAATCAAATATTAACGGTAAGTTTGCTAACTTATTTAATAAAAAAATAGTATATGATTCTTTATAAGTCTGATCTACCCACTTGTACAATGTTTTTGGGTATGTCTAGTGTTCACTCTGTATTAGGCGCAAAACCTTTAATGCTCAAAACAAAATTTGACTTTATATTGTACAATTTATGTTGTTGGTCACTTGTGAAGGTTCTTTTATACGATTTTTCACAAATTCTTTAGTTTTAAACCTTGCATTGTTTGGATAAGCTCCTGGTTGATTTCAAGAGTACGTATTTATAGATTTGATGTTGAATTGGTCTTAAGTCTGTTTTTCCTTTAAGTCCTTGCAGTTAGTTCGATTTTGATTCATATTTTCTTGTTACAAATCACTCAATACAAGAACAAAATAGAGATTCTGCCCTCTTGGGTTACATGCCGCAAATAAAGTGACGTAAACGAAAAGTGAGTTATACTTTTAGGCACTAACTAAGGTTATATTATCTTATGTAATTTTCTAATCGTTCGCATTCTACGAATCACTATCGTTTGGTCATAATACATATATATGTATATACATATGTATGTACTTTGTACTCAAAAGAGTTTTAAATGCTTTTAGCTTTAATTTGTCACGTCTCTTTCAAAACCCGCCTTTCTTATGCACCGCACTCAACACTCTCTTTGTAACGCTTGTTAAATTTTTCGCTTATTTTGATTTTTGATAAATACGAAAGGCTAAATATTTGCCATATTTATGCGACTTGACGAGTTGGAAAATTTGCCACATCATCATCCAACTAACAGCGGAGTTATTTAGACTTCGAAACTGGCGTACATGCACCCAAACAAATGCACTTTCATACAATACACTTCCTTTTTAGATTGGCAACCCCTTAAGTTGGCAAATACTCAGGCTAACAGCCGCCACAACATCAACCGTTATGGCAAAGCAATGCTGCGCTGGAAATCTTTGGAAAATCAACGCATGAAAGTAGTATAGCTGGGAAAAGTTGAAAGAAAACTTAGCGGTTGTGGCAAGTTGACAGCAACGTGGCACAAACTATTTTCATAAGTAATTTCTCAAAGGACACATACGAACAAATGCATGTGCGGCTAGCATATGTATGTGAAAGTGGGCACAGATGCTGAGGCAGGCAAGTGTTGTACATATGAGTGTCCCAGGGCAGCATATGAGAGCTGTGGAGTATTTGTAAAGTTCTATGCATTTCTTTATTAAATATACGGAAATATTTTCGCTGCCTGTGTGCTTATATATGAACGTATGTATGTATATATTTATAAAAATATATGCAAGTGCTCTCTGCGTATTTGTTGGGTGCAAGTAGACGACAATATTTGCGTAAAACTTTATAACAACTGCATATCCTAAAGGGCATGCAGTGGTTCCCGAGAATAAATAGAAAACAGATAAGGAGTTGCCAAAGTATACAAAGTAAGTGTAATAGCAGCTGATGGATTTATTTGAAATTTTAATATTTTCCGCTCAAAACTTGTATACAAGTGCTTTTTCTTTCTTTAATGGATCTATAGAAAATAGCAGTAAAATTGATAACAAAACTTAAATCTGACAAATCTTTTGTTAAAAGTGTGCTGCTCGATACCAGACAGTAATAAAGTTGTTTGCTAAACTTAAATCTGGCAAATCTTTTCTTGAAAAAGTGTTACAGAAATTTCCCGCTAGGGAAATTTCAAGTGGCACGTCTGAAATTAAAACAGTTTTGTTTGTTTATTTCAAAGCTAATGTTAAAACGTTAAAACCAAAATAAAATAAAAAAATTTCCCTTAAATATAAAATATCCCAAATCTTACGATTACAATATTAGACATTTTAAAACTTTTAAATAATAATATTTATAACTATAATAATAATTAATAACTGTATAAAGTTAAAAGTAAACCAAAATAAAATTCACCCAGGGAAATTTTGGAAAAAGCAATATTTGTCCATATGCATTTTAATTTTTACTAGAAATATTAGTGTTTGTTTAAAAACAAATGTAAGACAATATAAGTAATCAAAAATCCCAACTCCAAAATTGTTAAATTTTATATTTGAAAAAATGCCGTAAGGGAAATTTTAGAAAAATCCATATTTCTACAATAAGCCAATTATAGTATATTTATCGATGGAAATGATTACTGAAATGATATTTATAATCAAACTGTAGTTATGTTTTTCATATATTTATAATTCTCGAAAAGGTCCAATTGGGGAATTTTAGAGATAATTTTGCAAAAAAAAGGGAAATTTGTTGGTATTTTTTAATTATAATTATTTTAATGTTGATAAGGTTGGTATATTGTATTTTCCATAAAAAATATCAACGGGAAATTTTAGGGATATTTTTTTTTTTTTAAATTGGTAAATTTGTTGGATATTTTTTGTAAATATTTTTTTTAACGCTAAAAATAATATTTTACGGTTTATCTCTGGATTAATGTGGTTATTTTTTTTTTAATTTCTCAGCAAAATTTATTTTAATAAATTTTTTCACATACCATAGACAGCTTCTTTAACTAAATACTATATACATGTGTATATCTAATCAGTTTTTCATTATTTTTCTTTCAGACTTCAACACTTCAAACTCCTGAATTTTACGACTAATGACAAACTGTGAAAAAGCAACGCTAGCAGAAAAATTCACATGTGAGTGCATTTATATATTTACTTTTCACATATACACATACACACATATGCGCATGTTAATTGCATATCCCTGCAAAAAGACCCATACACACCTGGATTTATACCTTCATACATATAAATTCATTTAAGCAGTTTTTAGTTGACGGCAGCGTTGATGAGCGCATTCCTACCCTCACCCACAGATTTGTTTATATATATGTATGTATATATATTTTATGTACCTGTGAATGTATGTATATGGCCATCAACACCTCATTTCGGTACACTTCATTAAACTATAGACGGCTTGAGCGTGTCGTAGTCGCTGTGCGAGCATAGTTTGGCTACAGCTTAATGGCGTTTTTATTTTGTTGCAATTAAAAGTGACGAACTACATACACACATATATAAGTAGTGGGTGTATGTGTCGCTTATCACTACCTTCTCCTACAGTTTTGCATACAAATTTGTATTAAAAGCACACTAACACACACACACATACACACCAATGAATGCCATACTCCCACTGCTACCGCTGGTTAGTCTCTTGTGCCTGTTTCCTTGTTAACATATTGGTATAGGGGCACGTACAAAAAACCGTTTACTTGTCGTAAGCTGAGTCACTTGTCATGTTAACTAAAGATTAAAATATCCTTTCATTCGCCATGCCATGCCACGGCTGTTCATGGCGTTGCCAGTGTCCTTTTTGTGTGCCAATCCAGCTTTTCTGTCATCACTGCAACCTTTTGCGCTATGTAAACAAGCTCATGCAGCCGCCAGTAGTCAACGTTCTATGACTGTATGTGTGTGGCTTAACAAGTTTTGGCGCAACGCTGAATGCGGCATGCGATCCCGCTCATTCGTTGGCTATGTGCCGGTGAATGTGGGCCTGTGTGTGGCTGCCGTGTTGCTGACACATCATTGCGGAAGTGTAAAAGCGTAAATTGGAGCGGTAGCAGTGGCAACAACAAAACTAACAGACTCAGGAATATAGCCGCGTAATGACAGCCGTGGCAACAACAACAACTGGTGGCATCGTAAAAATCATATTTCATATTAACACCCTACTCCGGAGCGCAGTTACAAGCAGCTGAAAAAGCGCGAAGGCTTACTAAACATACATACGTACATGAATTCGTAAATACATATACATACATTCATACTTATGCACATACTATACATGCATCCACAAATTTATGTGTGAATCGTATACTTTGTTAGTTCTTGCAGTAGCGTCTAACGAAAAGCTCTAGTAATCCTGCCTGTATGCAGTCTTTTGGGATACCAAAAGCTTGTTTATCCACTTACTTAATCACGTACGACTGGCTAAGTAAATCTCCCACACGCCAACTTGCTTATATAACTGTTAACCTGTTTCTATGCCTTACTACCTAAATTTTATTCTACTACTTGACTAAAATAAAGTTTCTATGTAAATACACATCTAACTGTGTCCAATATATCTTAAAATATAAATTTTAACGAAATAAAACGTAAATATTCGCTAAAAAGCATTTATTCTATTGAAATAACGCCAATAAAGTGCAAATCTCTTTATAAAATAAAAAGTAAAAAATTTCCCTTGAAGGGAAATTGATAAAAGGCAACTAAATTTGCTTTAGAGACTTGAAAATTCCATTTATAGCCGTTTTTCCTTTGATTAAAAAAATTTCCCTTATAGGGAAATTTTCGAAAAGCATATAAATTTGCTTCAAATTTCATCACCAATGATGGTTCTTCATTTAAATAAAAAAATTTCCCTCATAGAAAATTTTCGAAAATGGAACATAATCGTTTCTAAATATAGTACTAAATTGCACTTCTATAATTTATGTAAATCTTAAGATACCCACGTTAAAATATCATTTAAAGAAATTTAATACAAGCTTGTAGAGTTAAAAGTTTCCGGTAAATAATGCAGATGCTTGTATGTGTTTATAATTGTATAAATTTGCGTTTATATGCGCATAGCTATTTCCATAAACACCGTTGTGTCGAGTCTGCTAATTAAGTGGTTGTCATTACCAATAATTAAAATACATTAGCGCACAGGTGTTGTATATGAGGCAGCGGATTTTAGAAAACCATGAATTTGTAGAGTAATTACAGAACATTCAGCATACAAACACATACATATGTACATATGTATTTATATGGTATGTACTTATGTATACAAATGTAGATATTTGTAAATGCCTAGTTACTTGCAATGGTAATTCATAGGTAATTATGCTGTTTTAGTGAACTTAAGTTCTGAGCAGTGTTTACAATGAATGGGTATATAATGTGGAGTTCATATGCTAATGTATCTATATAAGATGTTTTCGAAATTGCTTTAAAATATAGATTTGCTAGATAATACTTTATTTTTAAGCTTAAGATACTTTTTTGAAAAATTTCCCCTACAGGGATTTTTTGGGGGAAATTTTAAAAACAATGTTTCAATTGAAAATTTACTTTATAATATGTCCGTCAAGCATATATTTTTTCAAAATTACAAGCGTTAGTGCGTTGACGGCACTTGATGTCAATTTGCTAGTGAACAAAGCGGTATACATACATATTTGTTATTGCCATTTATTTAATTTCCATATGTGCTTTCAAAATTATTAAATTACTGATTGTTTGCTAATTGAGTTAGTATTCAGTTTAAAATTCAAAAAGCTGAGTTATTGTATATGCACATTTTATCATTATTTCCAGCAAAAAATAGCAAATGTTTGTGAAAACTAATCTTTATTCTAATCTGTCTCTGTGTGTGCACTTGTCATATTTGTTTTGTAATTGGGACGTTTCCAATCTGTTGACTATATTTGAATTTTAACTAAAAATAATACATATGTTCTATATATATGTGGTATATATGTACATATGTACATTTGTGTATGTATTTTTTCAATCAATTATTTTTTGCGTTTGCCAATGATGGCAATAATTTTCGCTCCAATAAGAAATTTTGAAATTGGTTGTGACTAATGTTAACTTCAATTTGCGATAATTCATTGATACAATAAATTTAAATTTCACATTGAGTTTAAATTAAAGTATTTCAAGTATTACTTGCTTGGTACTACTAACTTTAATTTCGTTAGAGAAAATTTTAAAAATATATTATTACACTTTGAATGATTTTTTTTAGTTATTGAATCAGTATTTAAGTTTTTACTTATATTAAACATTTCTAAAAATATAAATACTCGTAGAAAAGCTCACTTCAAAAATATTCTTTTGTAGAAGCAATGTCATACAATTACTTTAAAAATTTCTTCTAAAATTTTTGCATTAACTTCTTTATTGAGAATACGTTCATAAAAAATTTCCCCTAAAAGGTAATTTTGAAAATTTACATAATTATATACACTACAATTCTTCTAGCAAATTACTTCGTAATAATTGTATTTTCATGTAGGTATATTAAACTTTTGTAAAAACTTACGAGAGTTGAATTATACCTCGAATAAAATCGCTTAACAAATTTCCATTAGAAATACGAAATATCTCATACAATTACTTCCAAAATCTGTCAAAACTTGTTTGTATTAACATCCTTATCGAAAATACGTCCATAATAAAAATTTCCCCTGCAGGGTAATTTTGAAGTTTTACAAAATTATATGCACCATAATTCTTCTAATAAATTACTTCATAATAATTGTATTTTCATGTATGTATTATTTTATTATTCGTCAAAAAACTCGCTTAACAAATTTCCAAATTTGAACTAAGTTAATAGAAAAATGAATGAAAATAAGTTAATAGAAAAATTTCCCTCTGGGAAAGTGTGAGCTATATCATACAATTTCCTCCAAAACTTGTTTGCATTAATCTCTTTTTCGAAAATATGTTCATAGAAAAATTTCCTCTAAAGGGTAATTTTGGAAATTTAACATAATTTGTTTACTATAGCGCGCCGTTTGAAGTCCTTCATACCGCACACAGCTGTGTACCTATTTTCTCATTTTTTTTTCTAATTTTTTTTCTCATTTTTTATGCTGCAGAGACCTGTCATTCGCCGGCACTGCACAAACAAATATTTTTATCTCACATCTTCCCAGTCACTGTATTTATTTTATTTTTAATCTCTAACTTCACTTGCCCCTTAATTTAAACAATTTGCATTTTCTCTCTGAAGTTTTTCCGGTGCAAGTCTTTAGGTATTTCTCTTGCTCTACTAACATTCGCCCTAGCAAACTTTTGCTAGTTTCGAAGATGATTTCGGCAATGGAGGTAGTAAGAAATGCAGATGCATTGCTGAAGTATTTTCCAACTACACATTGTTGGCTGTCAACTTCAAAAGGCTTTCTTTGTGCTGCGAGCAGTCAGTATAAGCTGCTTTGTTAATTTTACGGGTCTTGAAGAGGGGGATACTACATACATACTATATGTATGTTTGTTTGTGTATGCACTGCTCTTTCTCTTTGCCATCGTTAAATGCTCATTTGCATAAGGTATGCGAAAGAGCAAAGGATGAGCGCTCACAATGCCAGTTGGGGTTTTCCAAAAAAGCACAGAAGCATTCAAATCTACCAAGTTGCCTCAGAAGACTCCTCAACACTTTTTCACGTGATACAATCATACCTTAGAGTAAAGAAATAAGCGAAATGATAGCAAAATTTTGCAGCAGCCAGCTAGTGAAATCAGTAGCAAATATTTCTCTGCAGCACCAACAAAACACAAGAACAACATGCACAGTTTGAAAATAAAGATAAGAGAAAAGACGACCGAAGCGCACGAGCAAAACTCGCAAACGATGGCGCTGAAGCAGTTGAAATGCTGCATGCAGCTAAAGGGAATTTATGTTGTTGAGGGCAAATGAAGTTCCAAGAAAAAATTCAAATACACCGCTGAACAACAAATATAAATATTCGTATACTAAAAAGCTTGATACAATACTGTGTGTTCAACTAAATTACAAAAAGTTGCACGTTTTTTGTTGCATACTTTTAGGTGCAAGAACCAGTTACATTAGAGTTGCATATGTACAGGCGACATTTTGGTGGAAAAGTTTATAAAAATCGTGTTAAAGTTCCGAAATATAGAACGAGTTATAAAGAGAGTGAAGGTGGGAGAGAAATAGCGTCAGGGAAGCAAGGTGAGAGTAAACGTTGAAAGAGGTAACAGCAAAATAGAACTTTAATATGAATATTAGTTGCATTTCTACTTTAAAATCTAAAGAATTGTATTTGTAAAAGTTCTTGTGAAATTCATTTATATTTTTTTCGCAATAGAAACAATTTCTGGTTGCCAATATTATAATGCTATCTTGATTTTAGCTTGTTAACCAATTAATTTGGACCAAAAATTATTAACAAAATATCCCTTTAAAGATTCTTCGGGAATTTTTGTAAATTAGTAGGCATAAATCATTTTTTAAATTCAAACATTTGATTGTTTAAAACACCGTATGTTTTGTAAATTTCCCTTCCTGGGTAAATTTTTTAAATTTATATTTTGGTTTTAATATGAATAGCTTTACAAAAGTAATGTTAATATGCAGGTATTTAGCCTAAAATAAAAATATCCCTGGCAAGGAAATTTTTCTGATTATAATTTTTAAAAACGCAATTTTACTACAAATTTCCTTTTAGGGATATTTTTTTAGATAACTGCAGTTTTAGCGGCAAAGTGCTTTTCGTGCGTAGTTAACTCACTTTTAAATTTCTACAAGCAATTTTAATTAATATACTCAATTTTCAAAAAATTCCCTTTAGGGATATTTTATTAAGTATGTCCGATTTGAGTGCATAAAACCGCTTCTGTTAGCAGCTGCTTTGTTATTAAATTTCCTAAAGAAATATTAATTAATATCTATGTTTTTACTCAACTCTAATAAATTTAAGCACACTCAAACCTGCATGTTTGTGGCTTTAAAAATTAATCTTACTAGCAAATATTAACGTTACGCATTTCATTGCGAACAATCAAAGATAAAAAAGTAATAGCAGAAGAGCACAAACTTTTTTAATAATCCCAATGTGCCATACATATGTTATATAGTATTGTGGAAAACTTCCTAATACCGGCGTCTAACGGAAGACTGACTACTTATACACACTGGCATCGGCTTGGTGTAAGACAGCAATGTGCCTTTGACTTTCCAATCGCTGACTGTCAAAGCACACCAATCCACCGATTATCGTTAAACAGTTCTCCCCATAGACTGCCACAACTCTGCTCTGTACGCAGTTCAAATGAGTTCAATACACCGCCAGTAACTGAGAGGCTGGTACAAGTGGCGGCTGTACGGCTTAGCAGCTAGTTGTCGGTATCTACCTGTCTGTCCGTCTGTCTGTGTGTCGCTTCACTACAACTTTTTCGATTGCCAATCTATACACTCGATGTGCCACTCCGCTGTCGCGTCACTGTGGCACGTTTTTTGTCGTTATTGCCGCCGTCTAATAGGCATAGCGCACGAAGCGCCGAGATTTCTATCCATCTATGACAACCAACTAATTCCTTTTCCTTTTAGCCTTCGGCTTTTCCTTGCACCATCAGCCTTGTATTTATGTCCGCTTTCAATCAGCTTAATCAATGTTATTAATTGGATGCCTTCGCCTTGCGCCTTGTGCCTGCTGCACTTTACGGTTATATACAACTCCACGTCCTCTTGGCTGGGACTTCCGCATGGCCGAGCTACGTTCGATTAGTTATTGGTAGCCAGCACCACTAGGCTGTTGTAGGGAAAGTGTTACGGTTTTGTTAAGTGCGGGGCGGTGTGGCATAGCCGGTGGAGTTGTAGTGGCAGCAGTTACGCGGATTGAAGTGGATTTTTAATTATGTTCATTAGTTTCTCAAATATTAACCAGGAATGAAATTTACTCTAATTAATAAAGTTGTGCGGGCTAATTAAAAGGGACTATGCAGCATGGCTTTCTGCTTTTGTATGTATATGTGCACATGGTAGTTGTAGTGTGTTGTGATAGGAGTACTGCTTTTGTTAGCGGAGTAAATAAGTGCAGCGCACACATAATCTACTTCTATGAATAGCAAATGCTAGATGTGGTAGCGTTTCAAAGGTAGAAATATGTTAGTTTGATTCTATTTGCGATAAATTGAACTTAACCTTTGCAAAAAGTGCAGCTTTTGACAGCAATAACAGGCATATGTAAAATATCAATTTAATACAAAATTTCAACTAAGCAGTTGTGTAAATAAAATCACCTTCAAGAGTAATTTGCTTACAATTTTGGTTTTTATAAAAATACAAATAACTGATAGTTAGAGTTTCGAGGAACCTTAAAAAATGTAAATCCAAAAAATTTCCCTCAAGGGTAATTTTCTTTAAATTTGGTTTGTTGGAAATTTCAAATAGTTGATAGTTAGAGTTTCGAAAAACGTAAAAAAAATGTGAATCAATAAAATTTCCCTCAAAGGGGTATTTTTTTTTTTTAATTTTGATTATTGGAAAATACAAATTGCTGATAGTTAAGAAGTCGAAAAATGTTGAAAAATTATAAATTCATAAAATTTTTTTCGGAGGGTTATTTAAAAAAAAATGTTTTATATTGATTGAGCGGCAAAACAATAAACGAAAATTTTTTATTAAATTAAGCGTACAAATAAGTTTCATAAACTTGTATATTTCCATTTATCTAAACCAAAATACTATTTGCTTTTATTTAAATTAAATATTATTAATTTATTTTTGTACTACTTATGTCCAAGTTTTGCTTTCTAGCTCATGAAGTTACCAAATCAGATATTTAATTTCTCGTTCTCGACACTGTTCATAAACTTTATTAAGTAATCATGTTTAATTTTTCTTAACTCTGTCAGGAGAGACAACTCACAGAGAGATCTCCCCTTCTAACACAATCGCTTATAGTACGGTATTTATCTTAATTTTCTTTCACTTTAATTTCGCATCAGTAGTTGCTTATCGCCCTTATTTCCATTTTCTCACATCTTATTTTGCCATTTGTACATACATACATACATATGTATATATGTATACCCTACATTCATTCTTAATGCTGCTTATCATAACGACAAACAACTCAATTCATGTCAAAATGTCACTTTACATTATGTCAACAACAGTGCTGGAGATAAAAATATATTTTGCAACAACAATAATAATAAGCAGACAACTTACAGACTCACTTGCGATTTTGTTATTGTCTAACATAAACACTAGTACCCATGTATACTTATATTAATATTTGCGCTTTTCTTCTTTGATTTTCTTTTTATGCTTTCATTCTACTTTTTCGCGCACCTTAAATGTTGAAATTACAACAAAAGCAACAAACAGACGAACTGTTATTTCCGCTTACTGCAACATTGCTGCTGTCAACTTTTTGAATGATTATTATTACTTCCGAAAGTGAACAATGTAACGGTCGTAATGAGAGCAGTTGAAATAGCCGTCTAAAATTGTAGTTCGCGGTTAAAGCATTCATAAGTATGACGTTTAAATTGAAGAAGAATCGTAGTATTTTTATTACTTCACGTAGAATAAAGAAATAAATGAAGTGTGCAAGAAGAATAGCTGTGTTAATGTGGTCTCAGATATAGTGAAATTTGCGTTTTGGTATTAGAGTTAGACATAAAAGGATTTAAGCTATTTTCCGAGTAAAGAGTGTACTTTTTTGCTATAAAATAGCTATAAACAGAGCAAAGTTTTAATAAATATGTAAAAAAAAAATTGTTTTCTCAGTTTTCTATTACAATTGGCATAAATTTAAAAATTTCCTTTCTAGGGAAATTTTTATTTTTGTTTATTTATCTACATACGAAATAACCATAACATAAAACCTGAAGTATTTGTATAAAAACGCATACCGTAAAAATTTCCTTTAAAAGGAAATTTTATTTAATGCAAAGAAAATTTTAAAATGCCCTAAATTGCACATCTACATGTATAACAAAGTTTTGCAGTAGCTAACAAAAATTTCCCTCTGTGGGATATTTTTTTTATTCACTTTGTATAACATAAGTAGCACTATTGCGTGAAAAATCCACCTTTCAATAACATTAATTGTATTGGATAGCGAAAAAAAGTTATAAATTATAATTCAATAAAAGAATTTAATAAATTTATAAATAACTGTATCAGAGACCACACTAACCTGCTAAAATATGTAGCTAATTAATATTTCATTGAATTGAGTGTTTATATTTCGCCAACGTACTTTGTAAGCTTGCCAATTTTGCGTTGTCTTCGCCTAAAAATACCAAAAGCACCGAAGTGAAAATGCTGTTTCTTGCAGCTAAAACGCTAAGCTTAAAAGTGATGCCCACATTTAAAAATCCTTTTACACCTTTGCGGTGTGCCGACGCTATATCCTTGCTGATAGCAGGCTTCCTCAGTTGCAGTAACATTCTTCCGCACGAATGCGTCGCTTATTATTTGTTTGTATGTACATACATACATACGTACAATCATACAAAAATACCAAAAATACATACATATACATATATCTACAACTAACTTTTGAGTAAATTTTCCACTAAACAACGGCAAAGTCAAATATATTGCAGCGCTGTTAGTGAGACAGAGTTGTAGTATGAGAGCAAGAGATAGAACGTGTGCCACAGCATTGCGTTTGTATGAAAGAGCGAAACTCAAATTGCCACTGTTGAAGTTTTCAACGATAAACACTGTTGGAGAAAAACAATAAATTTTCATGTTGCTGGCATTTGCGGAAAACTTTCACAAGAATGTTGCCAAAACCAAGTCCAAAAGTGTCTTACACTCTACGCCTCACTTGTGCGCCACAACAACGAACTGAAATCAAGAAACATAACTCTGGTTACAAAAGCTTTTACCAGAGATACCTACATATGTATATATATGTAAGTATACATATCGATAGGGTTTTGGGAGCCAACGTGCTGCTGATGACCAGTGGTGAACGTTTTCTTTCTTTTTTCTTATGCATTTTCTTTGCTTTGTGAGGCAACAAAAAGTGGCAGCTGTGAGGTTTAGCTCACTGACCGACCACAGGTATCCGACCGAACGTCTTGCGTCAGTTCATACATATTGACTTGTCTAACTGGCCGGAAACTTTAAGGCGAGCTCAAGCGAAATGAGTGCTTTGATAAATTATGAAATCATTGTTGGTGTCCTTGTGAAAAGGATGTGCCGCAATGAAGTAATAATACTGAGATGGATGATGTTAATAAGCATGTGGGCAAAATTATGAGTAGGAAAGAAAGTAATATGAGAAAGGAGTGACGGGAATTGGCTTTTCAAATATAAACGTGATTAAATGGTGGTCAATAAACTTGCTATCATTCGAGGAATCTCTTTATTATTGGATTTAGTTACACAAAGAATTTAATTAATTTTTGAAAGTTCGTTAAACTAAAATAGTTGCTTGCGGCACCGAGTATCAGAAGATAGTTAAAAAAAAAATAAAATTGAAATAACTTCCGAGTTCATAGAGACACTATTATGTCATAATTTCTTTATACTTGTATTGTCAAACTAATTTATATTTTTAAGCATTTCGATAGCTCTCTAGTGCTCAGACAACATTTTAGTCAAGTTTCACACCCCTTGTTTGGTTTGTGGCTTTGCTATAGCTAATAATCGCAGTTCCCGCGTGCCTTCAGCGCCTTCCAAAAAAATGTTGTTACAATATATCGATTTGGTTCTTCTTAGGAATATCATCAGCGGGTACTTCTCGATACTTTGCGTATTGGGACTGGATCGCAGCTTAAAAAAGCCATGAACTTGCGAATAATAGTCAACATTGTAAGTTAGTTTATCTAAAAACAATGTTTTTAATGTGAGGTCTTCAAATTGGTTTGAGGATGAAGGTTGCCAAAAGTCGAACTTGACCCCAGATGCAACAAATAATACATCTTGTCTCTGTCGAAAATCTCCAATTGAAGAAGATTTGGATAAGGTGTATATCTTCTATAAAGTAGAGAGCTCAGTACGAATAGCTCACGTGTTCAGAGAAGCCAAGAGGTATTCATATTATTACCATGTCTAGATATGTAAAGGGTTTTGAAGTTGCATAGCTACAAAGTGAATTCCGGACGGCACAGAATCTAATTTTGCGCTTGCCGTAAAATTTATGCTCTGAACCGTCCATATGCTGTCATATGGAAGTGGGAGTTTATTGTCGTCTCATTTCAGCGTTCCGTCGAGAGTTTTTCGATAAAAATTGGAAACAGCTTACTAAAAGACATTATGAACGCCTGATTGCTTACTAAATAAGAACCAGTTAAAAGGATTTTAGGATTCACTGTAAAGCTTTGCTGGTTATGGTCAGAATCAACCCGATTTAGACGGACATGTAGTCGACTGAGCCTGTAACCCATGGTGTAATCGAAAGACTCGAGGCCATCCGAAAATACCAGATCCATAACTAGTTGTTTCGACCCTATCCGATTTAAACGGACTTAAGCGGCTATGTAGTCGACTGAGCCTGTAACCGTTGGGGTATTGGAAAAATTTAAAGTCAGTTCGTTCCGAAAATACCAGATCCATATTCTTCTAATGAACTAAGCAACATTTAATTGGGTCTGCAGTTTAGAAAACTTAGTAAAATTTCTCGAGCTTCGGCAGTAATGTGGTTTACAAGCCGTTTTCAAGTTATTTTCTATTGAAACTCGTACTGAGTGAATAAGAATCTTCGGCTAGTTTCAGGTTTATGAAGAGAATACGAAAAACGAATCCAACGCAAGCTGTTTCATTTGAAGCGTGTTTCTTTGCTCTGCGCTTTCTTAGAGAAGCTGCAACTGTGATTACGTGAAGATGACTCCCAACTGTATTCGAAAATGTAAGCGAACCGGCTTATTTTAGCCCGGGGTTCGAAATACATGTCTATGCATTACTCTACTTATTTGTCTTTGTATATATATTAAGCTAAACTATGTGCTTTAAATAGCTTGTCGAACAACTCCCTCGTTACAAATATATTTGGTTCAATTACCGAGCACTGAATGGGGCAACCAGAAGACGCATCAAACGACTGACGTATAAACGATGTGTACAGCAAAGGATGATTACTGTTTATGTATGTATATGTGAACACATAGCTGCACACCTACATATGTAGTTCTGAGCAACAAAGGAGCAATGCTGGTAACAACTCGAATTACTATTATTACAACAAAGCCATAGAGATAAAGTCAACAGGCACAACAGCAGCTGCAACAACATCAACATGGATTTCACTTATGTCAACATTAATAAACTGGCAACCGCATGAAAATGGAAATGAAAGTGGTGGAAAACGGCCTGACAACTCGGGCAAATCGAGCAGCTCGAGCTCAGAATGACACCGATACTGATGGCACGGCGGCGGTGCGAGGTATGCCTAGGCACGCGCGACTGACTCACTGACTAGCACACCCGGCGGATTGAGAATATGTCGAAAGTGGAAAAGTGGAATTCCAAAGTGCAAGGGGGCAGCGGCGTTGGAGAGTTGGCTGGCGAAGGATTGCGCACTGAATTGGAGTAGGGCAACAGGCCAAAGAACGACAGCGCCCCAAGCGCAAGGAATGAACCCGTTGCAACAAGCAGCTGAGCTTCAGCAATGAGATGAGTGATGTCACAGCACACACATACACACAAACACGAAGAAAGAGCGTGAGAGATACAAACATACTTGGCTGCTGGCGGATTTCGTTTCGTTTTTGGGTCAGCTTATTATTATTGCAGCGATATTCCAGCGCTAAAGCACAAACTCAAACTGCTTATGCAACTGCTGCTGCTAGTGATGATGTTGCTGCTGTGGCAAATAAACCGCAAACAGCTTTTTACGCCAGCTTGCCAACAACTTAGCAGCTGTTGCAACGCCCTGAGCGCCGTCGGGCAAGGCAAGGCAAGCGGTACAGGTTCAGCCGGGTGTGGCTGCGGAATGGCAAGTGAACAAGGACACAGGCGTACGGTTGGATCCGGGCGCACACGTACGTGTGTGTGTGTGTGTCGGTATGTAGGGTGCATGGCAAATAAAAGTGGATTATTGCTGACTGCGAAAGGGCGGATAAACTGCAGTGCCAGTTGTTGGCTTACAATCGGCGGTGGGGCGGGGCATTTGCGAAAAAAAAATCTCGCTAAATAAAGTGGATTTGCTGTTTGTTTGTTGTTATGCTGTATAGATTTTATTTGAATGTGTTTTTGAGTTTTTCTAAACCCACTTTCCCGCCCCGCAATGCGCCGCAAGTTAATATTGCGCTTGGCAGACTCGGTTTGTTTGTTTGCTTGCTTGTGTTTTTGTTGTTTATTTATTTGTAAAATACACAGCTCAATATGACCTCCATAAATGTGCTCGCTCATAAAACTGGGTTAAGTCTAATAGGATTAGCCTGAAAGTATATTAGAAACAAGTGGAATTTCATTTTATCGAAAAAAGCGAGAATTAAAGGATAAAAAAAGGAAAATCCAAACGAGTTTGTTTGCAAGTGATCAAATGAAAAAGTTACGCGACTTAGTTACTGAAAATTTCCAAAAAGCAAAAACAAAAAATAAAAATAAAAATATTTATGTCATGCGAATATTTGTGCGAGGTTTTTGCAGCGCTTATTGCTAGTTTTCGTAACGCTTATCGCCAGAGTCTTCAAACAGTCACGTTTTGAGTGCTTTGGCAACTCTGAAAAAAAAAACAGAGTTTTCGTATAAAGTAAACTAATTATTCAGTGTTGTCTATTTTCGCATTGAAAATATATTTTAAACACCAAAAACATATATTAAACACCAAAAAATATGTTTTTCGCAAGCTTTCTCAAATAAATTTCTTTGTTGGGGTTGCCACATGATATGCAAAAAATGGTATTTGAATTACCATAAGTAGGATTATTCTGAAGCCGTTCTATTATTATTAGTTATTCACCTCAGGGTTGCCATCTCCAAATTTTGAAATTTGTTGAAATTACAAAAAAAAAATTTCTTTGTTGGGGTTGCCATATGATATGCAAAAAATAATATTTGAATTACCATAAGTAGGATTCTTCTGAACCCCTTCTATTATTATTAGTTATTCACCTTAGGGTTGCCACCTCCGAAATTTTAAATTTATTGAAATTACCGCAAAAATATCCGTGTTGGGGTTGCCACATAAAATGCTAAAATTGTATTTAAATTACCTAAAGTACGATTCTTCTGATTCCTAAAGTATGATTATTCTGAAGCCCTTCTATTATTATTAGTTATTCACCTCAGGGTTGCCATCTCAAAAATTTAAAATTTATTGAAATTATCGCAAAAATTTTTTTTGTTGGCGTTGCCAGCTGCGATGCTAAAATTGTATTTGAAGTACGATCATTCTGAAGCCTTTCTAATCGAACTAAGCCACCTTAAGGTTGCCATCTCCAAAATTTAAAATTTATTCAAATTACTAAAAACACGATTTTTTGAAAGTTTTTCTAGGTTATTAACCGCAAGGTTGCTAACTTGCGCACTGAAAATATATTTGAGCAAAAATACGCTTTTTGGCAGGCATTCAATTCAATTCAAGTTATCCGCCTCAACTTTGATATGTAAATGTCTTTTTGAAACATATCGTATTATCTAAAAAGAGCTTGGTTAGTATCAGTTTTAACTTTTCAAAGGCTTTAAGAATGAAATCAATTGACGTGCAAAGTTGATAAAGCTTTAAAGGAATTCTTTGTAAGAGAAAACCTACAAAATAACTCGCAAACTGGGGTCCGCGGTACGGAAATGCAAAAACTTGCATAAACTCAGCCAACTTCAAGAGAAGTGTGAAATTTAAAGAAGTCTTTTACTTATTAGTCTTACTCTTAATAATATACGGAATATCAAATTGAAGATTTTTTCATCAATCAAATGGGACATTAAATAATTCAATCCAGTCAAGTCCATTGAGTGTGTGTGCAGTCAAAAACTACCCCTGGAAGTATTCAGAAACATATATTATCGAACATTCCACCGCATACAAAGTCAAAACTCCAAAATATCATTACTTAAAAGTGATTCAAGTTGAGCTCACTTTATGTTTAAGACATCTCAAGCCGAACATAAGTATGTTCATATTAAAGTGCTTTAAGAAACTTAGGTTAGGTTAGGTTAGGCTGGTAGGCCAATGAGCCACGCATATACCAGTTTGGGTCCTTTGCGATACCAGGTGAAGTTCAGTTACTAGGTGTGGAGTAGTAGTGGAATTTCAACAGACTCTGTGGCCTCACTATCGATACCTCTTTTAGTCTAATCTAGTATACATACTATGTAGTCTTCCCAATGCGCGACAAGTGCCAAAAGATGCTCCATTGTTTCTCTAGTGCCTTGCTCTTGACATTTCCTGCAGTCTTCTCGATCTGTCAGCCCCATTCTGTGTGCGTGTGACAGACAGTGATCAGTTAATATTCCGATCTAGTTCCTACAGTCTCTTTTATCGAGTGCCAATAGGAATTTTGTGTACTTCCGATCTACCGTTTTGCACATGTCATTTGTCATTTTGCATCCAGGTAGCTTGTTCCATCGCATTTTGATATTCCTTACCAAGCTTCGGTCTTTCTAAGAAATTATCTGACAAATAATCAACAGAGCCATTGTGAAGAATCAAATGATAAATACTTGAATCAGAGTTGTGGTTTTCTGCTATTGGTAAAATTGTTAACATTTTCAAGAGATTTATAGAGCTACTTCTAAATCTAAAACAAATAAATGCAAACTTCCAAATATATCTATTTTTTACCGTCTAAGGTACAGTGAGCAGTGAGATCAGTGACTATATGCCAAACCTTAAGCTGTACTGCTTTAAGTAGTAGCAACAGCTCCGGATCTACAGCTCGTAGCTTAAGGTTCGTAGACATATTTCATCACTTAAAATGATCTTCAGGGTTATAACAAGTCTTATAAGATGAAAAATTTCCACCAGGCAAAGTCTATTACCAGTAAAGAGTTTTCTCATTGAACATCCCTCGCAGAAAAATTGAAAACTCCGAAATAATATCGTTTAAAACTGGATTTAGATAAAAAAATGCTTATTTCCCTCAGAGGAGAGTCAGTTATTTACAAAAGTTTTCTTATCCAACACTCCACACAAGTAAAGCTTGAATTCCTAAATATAAATGTTTAGAAATGAACTTAAGTCAGAGATAGTCCTTTCCAGGCAGGCAGAGTCAAATAATTAAGAGCAACAGCGAAATCAAGAATAAAGTAGCAATTAACACATAGTTCGATTCTACAGAACTTTTTATTTCAGGAATTTTTTTTTCCTTGGTCTCTCAGTAAGGAGTGGTGAATAAAGCAGCAATTGTAATATAGTTAGATCCGATAGAACTTATCTTCTCGGGAACTTTAGTTTTCTTAGACTCTCAGTCAGGACTTCTGCCATCTATTGGAGCTTTTCTGTTTCGCTTTCGGAGAGTTCGAAGTTTATAATAAGCTCATATAAAAAACGGAAACCTCCATTTCGGTAGCTCTCGGCATATTTGAAAGTAGTTTTGCTCTGTTTGAGAATCAATAGGAAAGTAGTCTTGCTCAGTTTGAGAATCGTTTATTAAATGAGCTTATGTAATCTTCTTTGTTGAGCTAATTCCTTGTCAAATCGTCAACTAGTATTCCTTAATTTTTTCTCCCACATAGTATTGTCCCCAAGGTTTCAGCTGCAACCAACTTCAAGAGTTGGATTCAAAAATATTTTTTCAAATATTTAGTTAAGCGGTGAAAGGGCAGGTAAGGGTAGGTCTTTGTTACCAGACGACGGTCATTTGTTAAAATTTTACATAAAATGATTGCTTTCTTTTTTTCTACCGTTTTTTGAACGCTGTAGCGAAAAACTTTTCCCTACAATATAGTAAATATGACATTCTCTCTATAATCTAAAAATTATGGAATATTCTCTCTAATGTGAGAATTATATAGAGACAGGAAACGAGCAAAAATATCTCTTATCCAATTAAAAGCTATGCGTATGTAGGATAATGTGGCAGCTCAATGAGAAAAAGATCCCAGACTAGGACTGCTTCATTCTCTCTATAAATGTCAGACCAGGACTGCTTGATTATTTTGCATAGATTGGCTCAAAAGACGATGCTGACAGCATTAGAAAGTTTTAAGCTTAGACTGAGTTACTTTTTGATAGATATTGAGGTAATAAAAGCTAAAAAAATAACATTTAGATGAAAGAAAGAACCTCCTAAGGGTTGAAAATACAAAATTTCGCCGGGTTTGTCAGCTGAGAAGACAATTAAACGCCCAAAACTGCCATATGGAATCGACAAATATAGAGCGTCAGTTTCACCAAAAGCATATTAAATCCCATAGAAAAAAGACTAAAATTGTAAAAAGTGAGTGAAGTTTTTTTTAAGTGCACTCAGAAGAATATCTGAGAGATCCTAGACTTCTTCTTCTTTATTAGCGCAGGCACTGCTGTCGTGGTTACAACAGCGCGCCAGTCGTTCTTCCTTTTCGCTGAGATCTTACACTAGATATATAAATATTCAGCGAGACGTGGTTGAGTAGTTTAGCCAATATCGTCTTTCCGATGGCTGTATATAGGAGCACTAATGTTTCAGAAGTTTAAGAAGTTGCTAATTTGCCGGAATCGTCGATATCGGCTCACTGTAGCCTATAACTGCCGTATAAACTGATTGATCAAATTTAAAGTCTTGTATAGAAAACTTTTTTATTTGAAAGATTATCTTCAGGAAATTTGGCATGGATTATTGCCCAAGGCAATGCTGTAATATTCGAATAAATTTTTGAAATCGGACCACTTTAGCATATAGCTGTCACATATACTGAACGCTCGAAATCAAGTTCTTGTATGGAAAACTTTTTTTTGTGAAGGGTATTTCAGCTACGGTGCCACAGCAGTTAGCGTTTCTTCTTACTTTCAATTAATCTCATACCTTTTGTTGTTGTTATTGTAACCTTCAGAACTTCGCAACCGCAAAACTGTTATGAAATATTTATTTAATAAATTAAAACAGCCGCACAGCAAGCAAGCGCACACCCACATACAGCCAAATGACACACATGCTTGGCAGAAACAAAAACAATAACAACAACAACACCAATAACAAATTAATGAAATATTTATGAGTGCGAGTTAATTTTCGCTCATTAAAAGTTTAGTTGTAACCGAAACAAAAACGAAAACGAAGTGCTATAATAAAAGCAAAAACAATAACAACAAACAAAACAGCCAAAAAATAGAACGCACAAAAGCCAAAGACAAAAGTAGAAAATTAAACAGAAATTAACAACATAAATATTACATGTGAACATGTGTATGGGTGTGTGTGTGCGCTCGTGTGCGTAAAACGGTAAAATGGTGTGCGAATGACAGGCGTGACATGCCATTGTGTGCGCGCACAAACACACCAAGCACGTTGTGTATATTTTTGTGAGCGTTTTCAAATAAATTATGTAAACCTGTCGCTGTTGTTAGCTGTATATGTGTGTGCGTGTGTTGCCACAAACTAATAAACAGCAATAGGAAAGTGTTGCCAGTCAACGTATGCCGCCAGAAAGGGTTGCGTGCGGCATAGCGGTGCGGTGAGGGGGGTTTAAACCGAGATATTTGGCAATAAACATGTTTCACATGCATGCTCGGCAAGCAAGTGTGTGAATTTGTCTTTATTTCTGCGCCGTTTGTATAGGTTGTTGCGCTGTTGCGCCATAAAGTATGCAAATAATTTAAATTAATACTTGTGTGGCGCAAAAAAGCAGCAAGAATGAAAGTAAAACACTGCTGTGGCTTATATGTTATGCACACACACACACATACATATAAGCAGAAAATACGAGACTTGTTCTTGCAAGTGTATATAAAATAATGCAGCGTGGCGAGCGGTTAAACTTGTTGTCATATACATATATACAAATTTATAACGGTGTAAGTGTGTGCGGTTAAGTACATGTGATATATCACAGCACCACTTACCGCTTACGCCATTATAGCGCTGCCCCTGAAGCGTAAGTTATGAAAGTTTACACGCTTTATTTGTGGTCACAGTTGTTGTTGTTGTTATTTTTATATATTTTTTGGGGGATTTTCGTGATGGTAAACATCATGCACGACATTAATGAACAAATATATACGCATGCATATGCATATTGTAGCTATTTGGTATATCACGCCTGTGGGTATGCTACAGCAAAGCATTGTTCGCTTATAAGTGAAAGTATCAAGCGTTAGATAACATGCCCGGGGCATTTTGTGGCAAAGAAGGTCAAAGCACTTTTGTTTTACAGGCACATATACTTATGTACTTACTTATATACATGTACATACATTGATGTACATACATATATGTATATATGTACTATATACTGCACTTATACATATGCTTATATATTATGTTGTGCTATAAGCGCGCCATTCTGTTTTCGATACTTCTACTGAAAACAGCTGGCTTTATTATGCATATACATATGTATGTATGTAAATAAGTGGTGAGAAAGTGTGCAAAATTGCCTTGCAGCAATGCTTTTGGTTGATAATTAATTGTTGCCCGCAGCCAAAGAGCGAGTGCTTAAATAAAAATGAAGGGTTTTAGTATTCTTAGTACATATGCATATGTACACAAAAATTTGTAATTACATAAGAAGCAGCATGTATAAATGGCCCCAAAGCCTTCGATTGACTCGCCATCTACGTTAGTTTGCTGGTGGTGCAGGTCTACGAACTCAACCAGTATAGAAATAACTAACTGAAAACTAACATATGCACATATTCACACGTGACGTGACAGCTGCCAATCAATATGACATTAAAAAATTTTAGCAAATTTTTTTTTACATTTAAAATTTTCGAAATAAAATTTTAATATTCAAAAATAGTTTTTTTGTGTTACTACTGAGCTAACTACATTCTCAGTTATTTTTTTTTAATACAAATATATTTTCAGTTATTTTTGCACACAAAACATTTTTTTGTTAATAAATTTAGAATCTTTGAAACAAATCGAATATTTAAAAATTATTTTTTGGATTACTTATGAGCTGACTGGTGTTAGCAGCAATTTAGAGCATATTTTTAAAAAGCATTTAATTCCGAAAACAGAAAAAAATACTTGTATAAAATTGCCAAAAATTTATCAGTTTCTGCATTTGACGCAATATTCAATAGTTATTTGAAAATTTGCACCCAAAAATATGCATTTAAATGCCAGCAGTGCGCTCACACATCAATTTGCATTTATTTGAAATTATTGCCGAATTCCTATAATCCAATAAAAGCTTTTTATAACATAAGCTAGAGAATTTGCCGTGCATTCGATATGTGCTTTAAATATGTTTTTATTTATTTTATTTTCTTAATTCATTTTCAAATGCACAGATAAATGTTATATTAATAGCATATCTTAGTATTATATTCGGCAAAGGAAATTTTAAAAATTTATCGCAATTCTTTAAAAAATTTAAATTTGCGTCTAAAATCACAAATATGGTTTTATTTTCATTTTTACATTAAATAATTCGAAAATTTTTTTAAAGAAAAATTTTTATAAAAAAAGTATTTTCAAAAAATTAAATTTGCGTCTAAAATCACAAATATGCTTTTATTTTAATTTTTACATGAAATAATGCGGAAATTTTTTTAAAGAATTTTTTTTATTTTTTTAAAGAAAAAATTTTATTAAAAAAAATTATTTTCAAAAAATTAAAACCAAACAAAAATTAAAAAAAAGTATTAATAAACAAGGTCTTTTGAAAAGTTAGCAGTGAAAAAAAAATTTCTTAATATTTATTAAAAAAAAACATTTAAAAAACAATATTAAAAAAATTAAAAAATTACAGATATTAAAGAAATTGTTCATACACATGTATTTGGAAAATATTTTAAATTTTTAGATAAATTTATTTCAAAAAAAAAAATTGGTTTAAAAAATTATTTACAAAATAAATTAATTTAAATTTTTTTGTTTTAAAATTATTATTTTTCTGTAAAACTAATAAAGAAAAATAGAAAACATTATTTAAAGAAAATCATTTTTTCTATTTGTGTTTTATTGTCATTTTTTTTACGAATAATTCCCTTTTTTAATTTTCTGAATTATTTAATGTAAAAATTAAAAGAAAATCTCTTCTATGATTTTGAGTGGAAAAATTAAATTTTTTAAAGAAAAAAGAAAAAATACTTTTATTTTCAAAAAATTAAAAAAAAAACGGAAAAATTTTTAAAAAAATATTTTAAGAAAATATTGTAGAAAAGGTATTAATAAAAAATATATATAAAAAAATATTTTCAAAAAAGTTATTAAAAAATATTTTCATAAAAGTTATTTAAAAATATTTTCATAAAGGTTATTAAAAAATATATTTTTCAAAACAAATCTTTTTCGTTTAGTGAATTTATTATTTTATTTAAAATATTTATATTAAATGATGCAACCCAGCAGAACTTTATTTTTGATATATTTATGCAGCGAAAATTCCGAATTATTTAATGTAAAAAATTAAAGAAAATCCTTTCTATGATGTTTGGATAGGAATTTGAATTTTTCAAAGAATTAAAAAAAGAAAAACCAAAAAATTTATTTTCAAAAAATTATTTTAAAAAAATATTAAAAAAAAATTATTAGTAACAAAATATATTACAAAAAATAGTTTCAAAAAGTAATTAAAAATTTGTATATCCATTTTCGAAACTAATTTTGTTCATATAATGAATTTATATTTTATTTAAAAAATTTAAATTTAAATATCCAACCTAACAAAACTTAATTTTTCTAATATTTTTGTATAAAAAAATTCAATTCCTAACGTTAAACGCAAAAGCTCGATTTATTTGTCATCAGATGCTTTTTAAAATCAATTACAAAAAAGTAAAATTTATATTTTCAAAAATTAAAATTTATTTATTGCTGAAATTTTCAAATGTGCTTACTAAACAAAAAAAGCGACGAACATAAATTCATGTAGTTGCTGAATGCTAAAAAAATTACTAAAATAAATGGTCAGAAAACATTTTGGGCTTGTACTAAACTTGTATGTATGTGTGTGCACCAGTTGGAGAAAAAACAACAAAAAAAACAGTTAGAAATTCGTATAAACACGATAAAAAGTCTGCTGAAATAAAATTGTTGCGTTTCGATTTATTTGTCATAGCACACATGCACACATACATACAGCCATTTTTATAAATCACACTTGGTTCAAAAAAAAGTTATTTATTCCTTAGGTTTATAACTTTTTCAAAAATTTTAAAATGATTATTTAATATAACGACACTGAAACAAATTTTATTATTGCCTGAAAAATTATCCTAAATGACAGCTTGGACACATAAATAGCACAATCTGAAAAGGGGCTTAAAAAAAACAAAAATTTATAAAAATTATTAAAAAATTACAAAAGATTGACGAACAATATCCATCATTTTTCATCACATCTTTTCTATGCTGTCCACCAGTTCTTGAAATCGTTCCTTTGGGATTGAATAAAAAATTACATAAATCATAAATGGTCTATTTTAAACTTTTATCAATTCATAAATGTTCTTGTTTGGGTTTTGCACAAGCCACTCATAAATTTTAAATTTTTTATTTCCGAGATCATACTTTACTATCTTTGCGGTATGTTTCGGATCATTGTCTTGCATAAATGTCCAGTTTATGGGCATGGATTGAAATACATTTTATTTTTCAGTATATCCAAATACTAAAACTGGTCCATTTTACCACTTATTCGAACAATTGGCACGATGCCATGCCATGGAAACACGGCCCGGACCATGATACTTCCATAGCCATACTTAATGGTTTTTTTGGTATACCTGGGCTTAAGGGATTGACCTTGTGGACGACGTAAAAATGATTTTCCAACTGGAACCTTCCTATTTATCTTGGTTATCAAAAAAACGTTATTTGCTGGTTTGTCTCCGTGGGCCTTTCCAAACTTTCGAATTTTATGTGGCGTTTTGACAGGAGTGGTTTCTTGCTGGTAATTTGTCCAAAAAGTTGAGATAAGTTGAGTCGTCTTCCTACAAGCTTTCTGGACACGTCCACACCATATTCGTCATTAATTTCGATCATAATTTCTCTGGTTGGCTTAAAAGGATCCGCTTTGCTCTTCCGTACTATGTATTTGTCAACACAAATATCGGATTTACGTGGTCCTAGTTTTCTTGGTATCTTTTTATTGACACAAGGTGGGTCTGTTTTGTTGCATAAAGAGCATTTTATAACATTTTTGGAGAGCAATATATTATTTTAGCAATTTTGACAGGATATTTTCCTTTTTTGCTCATATTGGATATAAGGACTCCCTTTTCTGGCGTGAAATATCGATGAAATAATTATATATTCGCAGAATTAAATTAAAAATATGCGAAAACCTCACACAAAATTAAAAAAAAAAGTACGAATTTAAAAAATATATGTGTTCAAATCAACACTTACGCAATAAAATTTTTTTTAAACAGTATTTTTATGCAGGGAAATGAGCCTCATAATAGTGACAAGTTTACCAAATTTTTATTTTCAGCTACTTTTTAAAAAAAAATTAGAATTTATATTCAGATGTTGCTATTTATGTGTCCAATTTTTTACATACATGTGTTTGAATGTGTATGTTTATACTAATAAACAGTAACATGTTTTGTGTCTATTCAGACAAGTCTGAAAGTTGGGCAATTCTAATCAATTTGTGTATATTAATATATTTTTTTTTAAATTTTATTTTTAGCTTCAAATTTTATTTCAATTTTTTTAGCTTTTATAAAAATTAGTTTCAGATTTTCAAAATATTTTTTTTATATAATTTTTTTTATTTTTTTTTTTTATTTTTTTTTAATTTTTTTTTTTTTTTTGTTTTTTTTTTTGTTTTTTTTTTCGTTCAGCGACTTTTTCAGTTTGTTGCAAACTTTTTCCATCAGCAAACTCAAATAAATTGTCACACACACATGCACACACATACACAAACAAAATTAGTTTTTATTGGCATGCATGCAATATACACATGCCGACACTTACATACATGTACATATGTACATATATCACCAAGAGCGATTCTGTTCACTCCTTTCCGTCTGTTTGCTTTTGTATTTATGTGCCGATGTCGCTGCCTTTGCTGCTGCTGATTGACTAAATAAATTTATTTGCTTTACCGCCCGTGCCTCAACGTCACTTCAAGGCAAGCAAACACCAACAATAACAACAAACATACATATATGCCGAAAAATTGACTAAAAACGTAGTTTGCAAACAGCCAGCGCTGTGGGATTGCTCATACGCCCTGCTGTGCCATTGACGACCAGTCTGCACTTTGTTATGGCTGCTTGCCTTTGCTGAACGGTGCGCGACTAATTTTTTTGCGCGCCTAAATTTTAATTTACAGCTTTCGACAAATATTTTCAACTGCCTTTGCTGATTGTGTGTGTGTAGGTGTGTTTGTGAAGTTGCAGTACAAGCGCAAGACAGCGCGGGTGAATGAGACGCGGCGCTTTCTGTGTGGGACAGCACGTTTGTATGTGTTAGTTAGCACTCACGGCTTGATTGTGTGCGCATTTTTCCATTTCTTTTGGTTTGTATTTGCCAACTGCCTTCATGTATGCGCGCTTTAATTGCCCTCTTCGTGGATTACAGCGCGCTTCCGTTTATTTCCGCTTCGTCTATGCGCGCTGTCGCTACCTTCGCTGGCGTTTTATCATGTAGACTTGGCAAAAGTTGAAGTGACGTGCAGCTATGTGCGGTCTATTGACCTGTAATCGATTAAGTAGCGAGAAAAGTAATTGTAGTTTTTCGGCGCACTTTGACAGCAGGCGCTTAATATCTTCGCTGGTGTCCTTTACTCTTTTTTATGCCAAAATCTCATTCTCTCATTTCTCAGTTAAATTTCTGCATTAAAGGATTTTATTTGCAGTTTATAAAAGTTTGATGCACTCTATCTTATTGGTGGATTTGCGAAGTGCACATTTTTCATCGCTTAAGCTTTGAAGTAGAAAAAGTGAGATAATCGTTCCGGCGCAGACAGCGGGATTTTTATATTAGATTTAATGCGATTAAATTTTTTTCGGAAATTTTGAACACTTTTTGTAGTTTTGCGTTTGCCAAATTGCAGAAAATTCCAAAGAGAAATCACCAATTAAAAAATAATAAACAACAAGAAAAACTTAACTTCGTTCGGCTGCAGCGAAGCAAACTTCACAGGTGTGTTTTGATTTGTATGAAAGCTATATGCTATAGTGGTTCGATCTGAAATATTTATTCATAGATTGTAGCTTTGTTTTAGGCAATATTCCATGGCAAATTTCATAAAATTATTTAGTAAAATAAAAAAGTTTCCCATACAAGGACTTGCTTTGGATTGGGCAATTTGTATGACAGCTATAAGCTACAGTGCTCCGATATGAACCATTTCTACGGAGAATATAACATTGCTTGAAACAATAATACATGGCAAATTTCGTTAAGATATCTTGTCAAATAAAAAAGTTTTCCTTACAAGGACTTGACTTGGATTGGGCAATTTGTATGATAGCTATAAGCTACAGTGCCCCGATATGAACAATTTATATGGAGATTATAACATTGCTTGAGGCAATAATATGTGCCAAATTTCGTGAAGATATCTCGTAAAACAAAAAAGTTTTCCATACAAAGACTTGCTTTCGAACGATCAGTTTGTATGACAGCTATAAGCTACAGTGTTCCGATATGAACAATTTCTACGGAGATTTTAACACTGCTTGAGACAATAATATGTGTCAAATTTCGTGATGATATCTTGTAAAATAAAAAAGTTTAAGCTCGTCTCACTGAGTCTCAGAACTTTCCTACTGGGTGTTAGAAACTTCATAGAAAAGTTATAATACGCTGTACAGAGTATAGAAATATGGACTGGCTTGCATATAATAATAATTTCTTTCAACTTTGGCTTCCAAAGTAGTTGAATCCTAACATGCTCCAGCCATAATCAGAAGAGAAATTAGCAATAAATCTCTAAAATTTGCTGAATATGTGCTGAAATACGGACTCTACAAAGCAGCATATATTATTTTCTGGCATTATAACAGTACCCGATTGCTTAAATCAAATTTGCTTTTCAAAAATGCAACTCTGTATGCCATATATTGCAACGGACTGCTATATATTCATATATGTATGTATGTAACGTCACCAACGCACACAATACGTAACAGCAGCTCAGTCAGGCTTGATATTTGCTGTTGCCAAAGCAATTCCTAGCACTCGACTGGTTTGGCATATGTATACATTTAGGCGCAACCGCAAGCAACATATGCATGCTTTTGCACCAATATAAGGCATGTGCTTGGATGTGAACAAGTCTATGTATATAGCATGGCAGTCATGCAGCATGCGTTGACAATTCTTGTTGCTGGCACATGCTTGTTTTCCTCACATACATACTTATACATATACTTGTATTGTTTTTGTTTTGTGTTTTTATTTTTAATCTTGCTTTTCGCCGTTACTTTCCGCACACACTACACTTCCTTGCTGCATAACTCTCCTTTCGGCCCTTTTTTCCAGCTGCCGTTTTCATTGTTGCTGGCATACTTTTAGGCGTTGGCGCGCAAGCAGTGCACTTAGCACACGTACGCGCCTGCCATTTGTGCATGTGTGCGTATTTGTGTACGGCGCCGGTGCGCTTTGTGCGAGGCGACAGCCAGTTGCGCGCTTCTATCTTGCTATGCTGACGTTTTGCCATTCTCCTTTGCATACTTTTGTTTTCGTCATTTTATTTTATTTCACTTTTTTTTTGTCTATTACTGCTGCCTAACCGCAGGCGTTATGCAGCGCTAGATTTTGTGCCTTCATACTGATCGTTAGTGTGAAAATGTGACACATATTTTGCAGCACATACCAGCGGCTGTGGCGGGCGTGCCTCCTCCTTATCCATGTGGATTTATGTGCCACGGAGCTTTAAAGCGCTTTAAATAGTGCGCGGCACTTTGGAATTACACAATTTCTTGTTCCTATATTGTTTTTACAAATTTTCGTAAGTCTTCACAAATTTAATGCCGCGCAACTATTAAATGCCGTTGACTCGTTGGCTCCACTCCGGCGTTTTGAAAAATTCAACCGTTAATAGCTTGCAATTAAGTCGCATTAATGATGTAAAGCTGGCAAATTGTGCGCTGCCTGCTTGGCTGTGCAGGCAGCTAATCAACCAGTCAGCTGTTGAGAGCTGCTCAGTTCCACTTCTAAAGTTCCGCTGCTCATTTCACGCTTCTTCTAAAGCGTCTTTGCTTTACAACTTTACTTTTCATTGTTATTAGCATGTCTTGCTCACCAAATTTTGTAATTAATTTGGCGTATAAGCTTTCCTCCTGGCAGTGTCATTACCTGTTTGCTTGCTTTTGGGGTTGTTCTTGTTGTTGCGCTCCTAAAAGTATGTTTAGCCTAATTAGCTTTCCGCTTTTGTTATAGTTCTTTGTCGGGCTTTTCCCAACTTTCATTTAAGCGCAAGAAAATTTACTTAGGAAAATTAGCCACTAGCTGCGCAAAATGATTTTACAAAATGTTCGTGGGGAAGCGTGTATAGTTTTAGCAACCAAATAAAGCAGCAAAAAGTATGCAAAAAAAGTGAAAAACGTGTGGCTAGTGGAAAGTGACTTGGTTTTTTTCAGCAATATATATTTATACAAAGAATAAGTAGTTAGCAATATATATTAATAGTTATGCGAAAAAATAAAAGCTCACTAAAAAGCTTTAAATTTGAAGTTAATACTACTCGTCTGCATTAGATATTCAGAAAGAATAATAATTTTTGGTTGTAGATTAAATAGTTATGCGAAAAACGCTCAAAAGCTCACTGAAAGCTTTAAATTTGAAGTTGATATTACTCGTCAGCATTAGATATTCGGAAAGAATAACTAATTCACTGAATATTTTTTGTTGTAGTTTTAATAGTTTTAATAATTTAATAGTAATTTAAAGCTCAAAAGCTCGCTAAAAGCTTCAAATTGAAACGAAAAAAGCTCAAGAGCTCGCTAAAAGTTCTAAATTTGTAGTTCACTTTAGGATCGTGCGATTGCAGCACTTCGAGATATTCCAAACTGCTTTAAGGTATTAATTCGCTCATTTTTATGGCCTCAATAGGTTATATTAAGTTTGCCACGAAATTTTTAACACCCAGTAGGAAACATCGAAGATGCAATAATACATATACATATATATGAATAAACAGCCTGACGTGCTGAGTCGGCTTAGCCATGTCTGTCTGTATTTTGTGTTATCGGTCTGAAATTTTGCATACATTCTTTTCTTCCCAAGGAAGATCCTCCCATATTGAACCAGTATAGCTTATAGCTGCCATACAAATTGATCGATCCAAACCCAGTTCTCGTATTCTTCTTTTTTATTTGATCAGATATCTTTACGAAACTTGGCTCAGACTATTTTCCAAAGCAACGGTATTATCTTTTAAGAAATTTTTCAGATCGGTTCACTATAGCGTATAGCTGTCATACAAACTGACCGATCCAACCTACATAAGTCCGTGTAAGGAAAACTTTTTGATTTGACAATATATAGTATCTTCACGAAACTTTATGCAAACCAAGAATAATTTATATTTTTGTAATATTTTGTTTTTTTTTTTTAGCCTTTTAATCAACTGCTTTTTTGTGCCTTAGTATTGCTTAATTCCTTCAGACGTCAGCTGTTCATATTTCTCTCCATCATCTTAATTTTCTCTTTTTTTTTATTTGTCTCTCGTACGCCTCGCAGCCAGCAGTTGCTGCTGATTGCGTTCTACATTTCGATTGCAATTACAGTTTTGGCATGTTCGGCGTGCCAGTTTCTTATATTTAATTTTTTCTCTTTGGATTTTTACAACTTATCGAGCGGCAGCTGTCAATAATGCTGCGAATTGGCAGCATATAATTTCCTGCGCTTATTTCATGGCGCGCTTAATTTTCACATTTAAGTTGAGCGCTTGCCACAAATACATATATACTACATACCTGGATATATATATGTATAGTATATGTGTATATTATTTTTCAGTTGCATACTTTTGGGCGCTGCACCTTACTTTGAATTTTTATATATACACATATATGTATATTTATGTGTGTGTGTCTTTTTCCAGTTGCATACTTTTGGGCGCTGCACCTTACTTTGGGTCATTGGCACAAGCAGCTCGAAAAACTATGCATATGCATATGAGAAAAATTTGTTTTTGTTGTTTTTTAATACGCTGCGCGTGTGTGCGCGTGGCTTTGTATGGCGTGCGCGTGAATTAAATATATGTATGCGCTTGTAACCAGTGGTTACCTGTTATTGTGCACGCTCTTTCATTCTGTTTTTACTGCATATGTGTGGCTCACCCTCGCTTCATACCAAATCCCACGCAAAAAAAAAAAAAAATAAAAAGTCACATTTACTGTTTTCCATTTACAGCGCCGTGTAAAGCATCAAAGCGTTAGTCGGGACGCGCCTGCTTTCACGTGAATCTGCTACTTTCTCTGCAGCTTTTATGCTATTTTAATAGCCAGCGCTTGCAAAAGCAGCAAAGTAGCGAAACAGCAAGCAGACACGCACACACATGTAGAATGCGCGCAAAAGTGAAATAGAAGCGCACAAAGCAACTGCAGTGCTTTGGTTGGCACTATTCTTTAGCGCGCGCACACACACGCAAACATACAAATCCATGTGTGTTAGCTATCATTAAGACCTCACAACTTCAGCAGACGCCCTGCGCGTCTCTCAGCTGCTGCTTAAACTAGTTCTTCACAGCGCTGAGCTTGCTTTCTGCAATTTAGTTTTGTGTTGTTGTTGCTGTTTTAGCAATAGCTTCTTTTAGCGCCTTACAACGCGCTGTGTTAATGCATTTTTTAATGCTCCACTCTACACTCCACCGCCCTTTATGGCACCACACGCCGCGCGCCGCACAGCTTCTTTTCGCTTTTAGAGTTTCAAACGCGTTTTTTTTTTTTCAATTACTTTCTTCTGCTCTATAGCTTTACACTGCAATCGCACTTAAAGCGCGCGTGTACATTTTTTCATTATTTTTTCTATGCTTTTTTGTGCGCCACATATGCCATTAGTGCGTTCAGCGTAGAGAAAGTGGTTTGACGTATGCGCTGTATGCGCAATGTATCCCGTTGCTCGTGACGTGTGATGGCTGGCAACGCCTCGGCAGCCACAGATCATGACAAGTTGGCGGTGTGCGCAGCGCGCGCGGCTAAAATCGCTGTTAGTTTAATGCTTGTGCAACGGAAAGTGATCATTTCTCATGGCTTTCCGGCTGATTGTGTGCTGGGTTTGGGGTTCAGCACAAATCGCGGGTGAAAAGCGCGGTCAGAACAGGATATTACTGCTCTCACGCTCAGCGTAAATGAAGTTTTCACCTGAGATTAATGTATGTAAGCAACATTTAACTCATTTCAAATTACTTGAGTCTGTTAGATTCTTTGGTTTCTTTTATCAAATACATACATATGTGCCAAAGGAAATCTGATACTTCGGTAGTGAGGCTTAGAACCCCTCTCTGTTCCTAAAATTCTAATCTTTCAAACCTCTCTAGAGTCTTTAAATATCACTAAACACTTCTTTACATGCCGCTCTAAATTTCTTTTACATATAAGAAACTTTTCTTTGATGAAATCATCTCGAAATAACCAGTTCCTTGGAATATGCATCATATTACCTCCGAATGAGAATTGATAATTTCAAGGAACTGTGTCTGAACGAAACCAAATGTCAGAAAAAGCAATTTCTCAGTGTAAAATATATGTATGAGCCACTATTCAGGATTATCTGTGCTTAATTCCACATATGACATATACAATATATAGAAACTAGTACTACTTAGAATCTGATCTTTTGTTCTCAGAAGAAAAGTAGGCACCTCTTAAAACTTTAAGATATTTAGATTCTTACACTAAATTTGGTTCTGAAAAATATTTTGACTTCCCGAATGCAACAGTTTAGATCCAACATTAGAAATGGGGTTTAGTAGTGTTCTAAAAGATTTGACAACATGAGCTCTTGTAACTAGAAGACGTTCGCTGTGATCAATATCTCAAATAGCTTAAAATTAATAACAACCTCTTAGCATCTCGATGCACCTTGTTTGAAGTAGTTTTGTGAATCACCCGAGAAAATATACTCATCAAAGAATTTGAAATATTTTCATCAAAACTAATTTATAATTTTTATTTATTTTTTCAATGTTTTTTTTTTAAATTATTTTTTATACTTTCCAAAGCGCTAACATAAGTAAAAATTTTATTTTTAAATTGTTTTGTTTAATTTTGTAAATTGAATAGTAAGAAAAGCAAAATTTGCCTAAAATAAATATTTTACATTTTTTGCTAAGAAAATTAAAAAAAAAAAAAGTTGTTTTTAATTTTTTTTAATAAATTTTTTTTTAATTTCTTTTATAATACGCATTTATGATTTAACTTCCTTGTTTAAAAAATACATATTTGTACATATGTATATTTTGCAAAAAAAATTTTTTTTTTTACCTTTTTGGTTTTTTTTACTAAAATTTTTTCTTCAAAACGACTTTATAAATTTAACAACAACAACTCCGTTCTAATTATTTATTAAATATGTAAACACGGCTTCATTTATAAGCTTGTTTTCTTGTGGTCGAAGAAAAGACAAGCACTTAGTAAAAATGTTACTCTTGCGCCATGGCTCAAATTTTATATGAAACAGTATACTGGGCAGGGCGACGTGCGCTTTGTTGGTAATGCAACTGGTATGCATACAGTTAAATAAATAAACATATGTATATATACATGCATATATAAGTATATGACCTCTCAACGATGTATGTACAACAGAGTGCGAATTTTATTTCATTTTTTATTTCACTCGAAAGGAGTTAAAGGAGAATTAATTATTCTGACAGAAACAAAAAATTGGGTGCACTCAATGATTCCAAAACTCGCACACGCATATACGCGTGAAAAATCCACACATGTGCGAGTTTAAGACAACGTGCTGTACGTCCTCTTAGTTGAAAGCGCCTATAAGTATGCTATAGTATATTGTATGAACCCAAAAGCCGTTAAGTGAGTTACAAGAAGAGTAAGGAGAGCATGGTAGAGCCAAATTTTAAACAGTAAGTGGTTGGAAATTTAATTTCCATACACAATGCGCCTAAAAGCGCACTACCATCTATACGAGTATATATATTTTTACATAAAAGCACAACACTAAAGCTTTACCCACACTATTTTACCCCTTTGACCCTTCTTGTGATGACCAATAAATAAGATTATGGTAGTCGTATGCCGCACACAACGCCACCTAGCGGCTATAAATTGTATTTTCTTAAGGCAATGAACGCCATTTGCATTACTTGCTTTACTCAAATACAAGCTGAACTCTATTTTCCAGCTTTTATGACATTTTTTATGCACACACATACAACTAAACGTATACATTTTCTTATCCTACATCTGTGTTACGACATTTTCTTTACTCTTACCCTTTGTGGTCACAAAGTAAATTGGGTTAATATGAAATTACGTATTAAATGACAAAATTACTGTCGCATCAGATGACTGTAGTTTGTTGGGATCAGCTGCCAGCAGCAGTGCGGTTTTCGCGAATATTTTCATGTCTTACATGTCAATATACTTATCTATCGACTTACCTGTCTTTTTAAATTGAGCACGAGTCCTTCGACTTGTTTGCCGGAACTGAAAGCCTGCAGCAGGCCATTGTGGAAATCATCGTTGCCGTAGAGACCTGTCGAGGAAGAAGTGGAGAAAGAGAAAAAACATTAAAAAATGAGTTGACACCAAATTGCATTAGATCCATAGTTGGCAATAAAAGAGAGTGCATGAATTTGTAAAAATACCGCAAAATAGCATACTTTTAGGCGCTATTATGTGAATTGAGTTGATTAGACAATTCAAGGCATAGCTTTGGCAGTGCCACATTAAATTGAGTATTGCGGAAAAGTGGCTTAGATTGCTTAAAGCAGATTATTCGTTGCATAATTTTAGGATCCAATGAGATTTAATGTGATATTTAAAAGCTTGTAGGTACGGCACTGAATATTTTCAAGAACAGTTGATATAGCGTTTCATATTAGTAATATTTAATCGTTTTTTATTTCTTGAACGCCTGAAACTACTGCATATATGAACATATGCTGCCACGAAACCTATGATACGGTGGAAAACTTAAGTGTAAAGTTTTCCTTTGATTAAGAGGCTACGAGTTTCTCATACTAACAAAAAGACGAAATACAATGCAATGCAGAAGCAGCGAATAATACAGTTGTTGCTTAAAAAAAGCGCTATATAGCATACTTTTAGGCAAACTAAAGTGAAATGTTTTCAGCTAAGTAGTTTTCAGTTATTTTTTTTTAAATTGATTTACTCAAAAATCTATCATATCGATATTCGCAAATTTCGTTGCATACTTTAAGGCGAACAAACTTCTGAAATATGAGTTCTAAAGGCAGTTAAAGCATTTTGTTATATGAATTTCTCTGCATTGTACTTTATTAGATTCTATATATCCGTTTATTTTCATATGCTTATAAGAGCATCCAACAGTATGCAATATTTATCCATTGTAACCTCCAAAAATTCACTTTAAGATACAATTTTAAAGTCTTTCCCCTAATTTGCATCAACATTAAAGAATTCTAAAATTTCAAGCTACGATTTGGGTTATTTAAGCCTTCCTAAGTATGCCCCAAAATGTATGCAACGTATATACTGGCAAAAATTCATATTATTGCATATATGCATTACTACATAATTGACACTTAAACAAATGCAGTTTGCGCATAATTTGCTGAGTGCTTTCAGCAAATACACAGCTTTTCAGTTGCATATCTAGGCTTACCTCAGCGTTACACTTGCATAGTTTCAGGCATGCCGGTGTGTTAACCAAAAATTCACATATGTTCATAAATGAGCCAACAAACTGCAGCGCACCCCTTGCTGCATGCAAAATGTAGGTCAAGTAATATGCGTATGCAATATCAGCACGCATTTATCACAAATATGCATGAAGCGAAATCTGCTTTTAGGTGTAAAACAAATATTTATGTGGGGCTAGTAAGGCGCAGATGCATTAGATAGACGCTGATTTATAACTTTAAACTATTTGCTGAACTAGTAACTCACTAATGGTAGTTGCTGCTGTATGGTTTTACTTTAAGCGCCTCTTGTATGCCTAAAAGTATGCTTAAAGCATGAATATATGCATAACTTCTAACTGCGGCAGTCAGCAAATGCAATTTTCACTTAAGTGTAACGAGTATTTTACAGCATTTACATTGGCTTCAACATTCTTCATTCGCTTTTCGACTTCAGCTGAAAACTTTAGTATATTTTTTATGGCTTTATGAAGTTCGTAATTTCTATACACTTAGTTTTAATTATCAATAAAATTTCAAGTGAATTTCAAAGAACAACGAGTATATACAGTGAAGCTAACAAAGTTTTGCAACATAACTTTTCAGAGCATTCTGTACATAGAGTACGTATAGTATATGTGAGAACGTATGCCGCCTGCAGATATGCTGCATAATGCAATTCATGAGAAAATACAATGGCATAACGACTCCTACGTACTCATAACAAGCATTTAATAAATATATTTCTCTATGTGTGTGTAAAATGCTGTACAATGTTTTTAATGCATGCAGTGGGTGGTTAGCATACATTTGTGCGCGCCAACATCTACATTTACCATATAGTTTTCTGTAAACTTATACAGAAATTTCATTTCCATGTGTTAGTGCATGAAATATGCAATAGTATAATGTGCGCGTCCGAGATTGTGCCTGGCAGATGCACACACACTGGCGCGTGCATGTTTACGTCAAATTTATGTTGCATATTTTTATGCGCAGCAGCGCTTGTGTACGAGTATAACCATATTTTAACTTAAAAATATTATAAATCATAACTTTTAGACACGAGTAGTTGTTAGTTTATGGGTGTCAAACGAGTTGATTGCGTTTCAAGCGCAGCCCCTTAAAATATGCAAATATATTTTGCAAGTATAAATACCGTATGTATAAAAGTATGCAGTTGCATGTGCGCGCAACGTATTGTTGCGAGTGTTGTGCAAAATTTAATGGCAAACATTTAGAGTTTTCATTAAATATTAGTTGACGTAACAGTTTCGAGACGATGGGAGAGCCCGATTCAATATATGCGATTTGTGGCATATAGTAATGCGTTTAAGGAATATATAACTAGTTCTGAGGCGGTTAAAAAGGCTTTCATTGTGTTTTGAAGTATATTCAAAGGAATGGCCTAAAAGTATGCAACAGTTTACTTATAACTTCTTCTTATCGTAGATTAAATTATTAAGTTCTGAAGTCTACCAAACATCATTTATAAGATTTGTAGAAAGGCTTACCAAGTGTTTTGAAATACTGTCAAAATAATAGCCTAAAAGTATGCAAAAGTTTTCATATAACTTAATAAATCGTAGATTAAATTAATTTTGCTAAAATAATTGAAGAGCCTCATTTTAACAGCATGAAAATAAGTATTATTTAAAAAAATTAAAAACTCCTAAAAGTAGTCTACGATTTCCTCAAATTCCAAAAAAATCCAATTGAAACCAGGAATCACTTACTGCTTCAATTCATTAATTTTTTGTATTTTTCTTACGCGCGCATTAGAATAATTTAAAAACAATAGCCCAAAAGTATGCAACACTTTAGAACCTAACTAATCTTAATTTGGGATAAAAGTTGGCAGTTGGCATGTCATAAATTACTAGATTATTTTTCTAAAATAATATCTCAATACTGGAGTATATAAAAATGGCATATCCTAAAAGTATGCAACGTTTTCTTTGTAAACTAAAAAATCTTCTACGAAACTACGATTTTTTTAATTTCTTGAAACAGACATTACTAGTATACTTTTTATAATAATTTTTTCCTAAAATAATTTTGCATTATATAAAATATGTCAGATCTCCTAAAATTATGCAATGCTTTCGTTTTAGTCTAAAAACTACAAACTATTAACTCCTGAAAACAGGGGTTGCTAGTATTTTTAGCTACATAAAATTTTTTTTAATAAATTAAAAATTATTATTTTAAACATTTGACAATATAGCGCCTAAAAGTATGCACAGAAGCTTTAATATTTCTTAATTTACGTCATAAAAAGCAAAGTTTGACCAATAAATACCTCGATTCTACCAATAATTAATTAAAATATATTTTTCTAAGCTAAACTTTTCTTAATAAATAAATTAAAAATTATTATTTTAAACATTTGACAATATAGCGCCTAAAAGTATGCACAGAAAGCTTTAATATTTCTTAATTTACGTCATAAAAAGCAAAATTTGGCCAATAAATACCTCGATTCTACCAATAATTATTAATAGCTTATTTTTTAAATTAAAGGTCGACGTTGAATCCCCTTAGGTATGCACCAAATTGTTTAAAATAACCTCTGCTTGTAAAAAGTTTGGTTTACTCTCTTATCAATATGAAAAATTGGCAGAGATATTTGGACATAAGGAAAAATTAAATCAAAAACATTAGAAAAAAAAGCACAAATAGTCTCCACACAATTCTTGTTCTTGAAAGCACTGTTCTATAGTGCCCTGTCATCCGAAATAAACTACTCAAAGCTATACCCTAGTATTTTTATTTAATTTTACTTTCTCTCTTTCATTTTTGACTTGTCAACTGTCACAATTAATTTCAGCAGTTCTTCCCCACTTATTTACCGGAAAAGCCTCATGAGGCATGCTGTTCATTTACAGCACAGCTGGAATAGTTTATTGTAAGTCAAGAAAAGCGAGCAAAAATAGTCGAACCAACCACAAGCAGGTTAATGAAGTAACCGAGTTGGGATTGCGTAAAGGCTTCCTTGGTGTTCACAAAAAATGAAGAAAACACAGAAGTAAAAATAAATAAATACACAAGTACCTATATATACATTCATACGAGTACTCTAAAAACGAGAAATACTCGAAGACCAAGATATAACTAGCATGTCATATCTATGGTATCTTGATAGCGTAGTCCATTACATACATACGTATGTATATATGTGCGTAGGTATGTGTTTAACTCCTTGGTTTAGCAACAGTAATCCTTGCACACTCACACATATTCCTTTAACGAGACTTCAGCAAATGTACCAGCCGCAGCCGACATAAGTTTATACGAAAAACAACAATAATAACAAACAGCAGCTGCCACCGCTTCTGCTGCTAGTGTTGTTTGACAAGCACAATAAAAGCTTTTAATTAATTTACACTCAAAAGTGAGTTGAGCGACAGATCAGTAGATGTGATAAGAGGAGCGTGGGGAGAGTAGGCGTTAAAGCTCTTCTATCTACAAGTGTCTATATGTTAGTGAAGTTTTGATGAGTACTATTCAGTTGCTTTTATTCTATATAAATAATATGACAGAAAAAAAAAATTTAAATAAATTTAAAAAGCTAAACAAATATTCCAAAATAATATTAATTATATTTAATTTTTTTTTTTTTATTTTATTAAAATCAATTTTAGATATTTTTTTAGCTTTAATAGCTAAATAAATGTTTCTAGTATTTTGCTTTAATATTTTTCCTATGTTTTTAAAGTAAAATTTTCACAATTTTTTTTTGAAATATTACTAAAATTAATCTAAATTTTTTTGTAATATTTCTTTACTTTTTTAAATTTAAATATTTTGGTATTTTTTTAATTTATTGTTTTATAATTTTTATTAAATTTCCTTTGTTTAGGTATAATTGTTTCTTGAAGTTTATTATGGCAAAATTTAAAATTTTTTTATTTAAAATTTTTTTGTTAAAACCACAAATTGTCCTAAATCTTTAATTTGTTAAAATATTACGCTTTATATACATATTTTTTTTAAATTATTAATTTAATTTTTTATATATACATATATATATTTCTTTTTAAATTAATTACCTTATAAAAAATTTATACATTTACATTTTTTAGTATTAAATGTAGTTTTTTTTGATTTTTTTTTTTAATTTTTAGTCCAAAAAAAAAAATTTCTCGCTTGAACTTAAGTTGCTGTTTTTTAAATAAATTTCTAAAATTTTCTTTAGTAAAATATTTTTTTTAGTTTAAATAAAAGGTTTTCTTTAAATAAATTAAATTTAAATTGATTTTGCGTTTGATATTTTGTAAATTTTTTAATTTATCTCGTTAAATATTAAATTTATTTATTGTTATTTAATTATGTATTTAATTTTATTTTTAGTTTTAAGTTCAAATTTAAAAAAATGGGTTTCTTATTGTTTCTTATAAATACCGAAATTTCTCTTTTTTCCTTTTTTTTTGATATAACTTTACATCTTTTTTGATTTTAAACTGATACTGTTTTCATTAAAATAAATGTTTAAATTTGTTTATATATTTTATTTTTAATGTTAAGCTTTTGATTTTATTTTATAATCTTTTAATTAAAATTTTTTTTGTAGTTATTTCTATATTTTAATTTTTTAATATTTAAATTTTTTTTTTAATTTTTAAATTTATTTTAAACTAAAAATTATTTTTACTATAATAATTTACTTTATTTTAATTTTTTTGTTAATTTTTTTATATATATTTTTTTTTTATTTTTTAATATTTACTTTTTTGTTTTAATTTTTCAATATTTTTTTTTTTAAATTTTTAATATTTTTTTTTTTTAGATTTTTTTAAACTAAAGCCTAGTGTTTTTTTGTTTAAGCAATATTGGATTTGAGTTTTTTAGTTGAATTCAAAATAATTTTTACTCAAATAATTTACTATAAACTAATTTTTAAAATTTTTATTATTAAATTTAATTATTGCTTATTCATTTTTGTTATACATCTTACATTTTGTGCTAAATAAAATTTTTGTGTAGTTTTTTTTAATATATTTTAATTGTGAAATTTTTTAAGAATTTTGAAAAATATTTTTTTATTTTTTCTATTTTAACTTAAATTATTGTTTATTTAATTATAATTTTTTTAGTATTATTTTTTTAATATAAATTTTTATCCAATAGAGTGTGCAATTTTTTAGATAAATTTTATTTTATTATTTTTATTTTAAATCTTTAGTTTTTTCAAAAGAAAGACTTTTCTTCGACTTTATATATTATTTTAATTATTAAAAAAAAATATTCAGTTTTGCATTTATATATTTTTAATGTGTTTATATTCCAAATTTTTTTAATTTCTTTTTTTATTTTTATTTTTTTTTTATTTTTTTTTATTTTTATTTTATTTTTTTTTTTTTTTTTTTTTAATTTTTTTTGTTTTATTTTTATTTTATATTTTTAACTTTTTTTTTAAATTGTTGTATTTTTAAAATTAAATTAATTGTTGCTTTAATATTTTTTTCTTCATATCATCTTGAGTATTCTTCAATTGAACACTAAATGCCGTTTGGATTGCAAATTCTACTACTTATTGTTGTTGTTGTCGCAATAATTGCACACCAATTATGCATGTCGGCGCAAGCAAATGTCAAAAGTTTAATTGTAAATAAAATGTCTGCTATTAATTATCGTCAATTAAA
This sequence comes from Bactrocera neohumeralis, assembly GCF_024586455.1. Lineage (NCBI taxonomy): Eukaryota > Metazoa > Arthropoda > Insecta > Diptera > Tephritidae > Bactrocera > Bactrocera neohumeralis. The sequence goes on from NC_065922.1 coordinate 72,249,552, forward strand.
TGCATTTGCTATGAGAAAAGTCTAAAGAAAGCCGCAAGAGTAATTATATAACAGCCTGGCAGCATTACTCACTTATGTACATACATATGTACGAATTGTAAGGGTTTGTCTACCGTTATGCCTGTGACTTAGGAAACTTAAAGTTTTTAGGATATAAAATAGTGATTGTTATTCCAACAACTTTTGGTAAGGAAGAAAATTAATTTAAAAAAATTATAAATGCGCCTAAATGTAGGCAATATTAAGGACATACGCTAAATTATTGAAATAACTTGACTTTTTGAAGATATGTATTTGTTGTTCCAATAACTTTTTGTTAGGACGGCATAGAGACGAATTTCAAAAACTGTAAATGCGCCTAAATGTAGGCAGTATTAACAACGCACGCTTAATTATTGAAATTATTTGATTTTTTGAAGATAAATATTTGTATAGCAATACTGTAAAGTTTAATACCAAATATTCATCTTAATAAAAATAAATTTATTGAAGCGCCCAAGAGTATGCAATGTTTCTGCGCCAACTTAAAGCACACAAATTCAGTGTAGAGTTATTAATCTTACAAAAACGACAATAACAACAGTAAATCTTATCAACGCAGCAGCACTAGTTAGCTGTGCGCTCTGAAGTATGCTACAAAAACTCCTATTTTCATTTATCTGATAAAAATGCATGAGAAAACACAGAAAAATAATGACTTCGCACACACACATGCATAAGATGTGGGAGTGGCGATAAAATTGTCAAACTACGAAGCGCAAAAAAACGAATCTGAGCTAAATACTTGAAGCGAGAAAGTAAAAGGTGAAAGAGAAGCGTAGAAAAAGGTAGTAAAGAAAAGCAAAACGCGGCAAATACAACAACTAACAATGACAGCAAAACAGTCGTTAACCTCCATACTAAGTGCACGGGAGGCTGGTCTTACTTTGTGTGGATTTATGTGCGTTTTTGTTTTTTATTTTAACTTTTTTCTGGAGCGCTGAATTGTAGGATTTGTTGTTGCGCAGAGCTAACGCAGTTTTGTTTATGTCTAACCTGGTGACTCTACTATTTTTTGGTGGATATTTTTGTGCACTCCCTTTTATTTTTACCTTTTCAATTTATTTTTGAATTTTGTTTTTACTTTTTCCTGACTTTTTTTGCTTTCTTTTTGCGCTCGCATTCTTCTCAATTGTCTTTTCGGTCACATTCAGTTTATAGTTTTGTACACCAAATTGTTTTTATATCTTTATTTACAATGTTTTCGCTAAAATTGTTTTTGTTGTTGCTGCATTGTGCCATCCACCAAATATTTGCGCTGGCAATTATCCAATGAAAATCTTATCTTTTACATGGCATATTTTTTGTAGAGTGTATGTGGTAGAAGAAGGTATTCAAGTAAACGTGGGGAGAAATAATAAAATAGAAAAAGGTAAAAAAATAGTTTCCTTTCCTTTGAATGAAAGAAATATGAGCATTAATTGTAGATCCAGATATGGTAGTTTGGGCTTTGATATATTATGTTACAAAGCTGGATTTAAGTTATTAAATTTTTTAATTTTTTACGCTTTATTGTATGCTACGAGTTTAAGTTTCTCCTTATTGTATGCTAAGTTTTCAATTTCTATAAAATTTTTGTTTTAAACCGGTTGAGAATTTCAAATCGGAAAAATCGAAGGAACGAAATTTGTAATAAATGACATCGTACTTTCGTAAATGTTAAAAATTTGATTAGCTTTTTACTCGTAAATCATCTCCGGTACTAGTTACATATGAGCGCCCTCTACATGTCAATGTTGAAAGAAAATAGTCCTCCATTTAATACTTTTGACGCTTCGTAGAATATATTTGTAATTAATATAACAATTTTTGCACTGTTTTAATGGTGTTGAATATCAAATTATTTATTAAAAAGTTGCCGAACTGTAAGCTACTATTTTCACATAAGCTATACTGCTCTCTTTATTGATTATCCATATTTTATGTTAGTGTTCTTCGTTTTTTTATAATTTTTTTTACTCACCCAAACCAATTGCCGCACATGTCATCAACGTAATTACGACTAATGTGCAACTCTGGCAACGCTGTGCGCTCGGTTTGCGCGGCTTACGATCACAGCAACGCGTTAGCAGATATAATAGCAGACCGAAGAGCGATAATATGAGTAGGCCGGCGGGTATGGAGGCGAGTATGCCCAAACTCTGTAAAGAGAAAAGAAAAAAAAATTGATTTAATATTATATTGAGAGAGGAAATGTGAGAGATTTGAATATATATAATATATAAAATGATGTTAAGCTTAAAGCTAGTTGGGAGAGGAAAGGATTCAAACTTATAGTATTATCTTTTATACCGCTGAACCAGAGAAAATTGTGTAGGAAGAATGACCCAACAAGAGAAAATGGCAAAAATAAAGAAAGAAAGAACTGAAAGAGAGAGTAGATGCAGCTTCTTAAATCAGATTTTTACATTAGTCAATTTTCTAAATATTGATTCATCGAAAATTAGACATATTCTAAACCTTTGCCATCGCACTGCATGTTAGTTAATACAGAGAATAAGAGATAAGGAGAAGTAATGGTGGAAAGAGTGAGTAGCAGATTACTTACAACAGAAATTTTTCTTTAGTCTAGTTTCACACCCTTGATTTATACAAAAATAGCATGGTTGTAAACCCTCTAGGTTCTGACCATCGAACTGGAAATCAATTATAGTAAGAAAAAGTTAATAAATGAGAAAGAAAAATAATATCAGAAAGAAAGCGTAGCCTTAAGCATTGAAGTCTATGCCGGATAGAAGCTTCTTAAAACTAAAATTTTCAGTTAGTCAAGTTTCACAGCCTTAATTGGTAGAAAAATAGACACTGCTAAACCTACTTGGTTCTAGTGATCAAACTGGAAATTGGTTGCAGTAATGAACAGGAAAAAGTAAGGATTAAAAGAGAAATAATTATTAGAAAGAGATAGCAGCAATGACAGTTTGATGCTTCTTAAATACGAAATTTTTCTTTAGCCAAGTTTCACACCCTTGATTTATAGAAAAATTCAGTTCATGCAAACTCTCTAGGTGCTTGCGATCGAACTGGAAATTAATTAAAGTAATGAAATGAGGAAACTAAATATTAAAACAGAAATAATTATTAGAAAGAAAGAGCAGCATTGACAGACAGATTGACTCATCTTAAATACGAAATTTTTCTTTAGTCAAGTTTCGCACCCTTGATTTATAGAAAAATTGAGTTCTCGTAAACCATCTGGAATCTGAAAAATATTTGTGCAAAGAGAGGGTAGAACTGCCAGATTGAAGCTAAATCCGAAATTTTTCTTCAGCCAAAATTTGTAGCAATTTGTTTTTGGAGTTTTAATTTGATATATTTTGACTCAAAAAATATTTTCTCAAAGTTGAAATAAAAAATTCTGATAAAAATATTTCTTTTGCAACTTGATTATCTACTTGAAATACTTTTTCTGCAATTCCACCAAGAGCGGCTGCAAAAAGTCAAGTAACTGCTACCCTGAAGCGATTTCTCTACACAAAGTTATTGTTGTACATTTTTTCTTCTTCTTTTAATTACACTTTACTTCCGTTTCTGATCATTGCTACAATTCAACACGCTTTTCCACATCATTGATTGTTAGTCGCTTAGCGCGCGCATTCGTGTTGCTTTGCTCCTTTCGTGCATTATTGGCATGCCTGTCGTCGTTGTCGTTGCTTAAAAGGCGAAGCAGCAAAAGCGCGAATGCCAAGCAACTTTTTAATTAAACGCCGTTAAGCGGATTCAACTGCAAGTAGCGGAAATTTAATTAAAAACAAAAAATATTCCACTAACTTCCGATTTTTATTATATTTATGCTGCGCTTATTGCCACCCGACAGTTGAGTATTGCCTTTCTCTCTTTCATTTACTGAAGTGTGGCGTGTGGAGTGTTCCGTGCTGCGCAGTATTGGCGCGAAGTTGTTTATTTCCGTTTAGCGCGAGTAAGTCGTTAGTTACAACTTCGACGTTTTTCTGCATGGCGAGTTATAGCGCTCTGGGAAGAGTGGAAGCGTAAGCTCAAAAGAAAATATTTTTATTTATTTTCGTTGATGACATAAATAATTAGTTTTTTTTCTATGCAGTTATTTGCTCTTATCATTTTATTTAAAATCAGAAATGGAGAGTCGATTTGGCCATGTGTACTAACCGTTTTTATAATCGAGAACTGGTTCCTCGGATTTAACTCAAGTCCTTCTATGGAAAACTTTTTTATTTAAAAAAATATCTTTACGAAACTTGGCTCAGATTTTTTTTTCAAGGCAACAGTACAATCTCCGAAGAAATTTTTCCGATCGGACCACTATAGCGTATAGCTGTCATACAAACTGACTGATCCGACTCAAGTTCTCGTATGGAAAACTTTTGTATTTGACAAGATATATTCACGAAATTTGGCACAGATTGTTTTCTAAGGCAACGGTACAATCTGCGAAGAAATTTGTCCTGATCGCACCACTATAGCGTATAGCTACCATACAAACTGACCGATCCGACTCAAGTCCTCGTATGGAAAATTTTTGTATTTGACAAGATATATTCACGAAATTTGGCACAGATTGTTTTCTAAGGCAACGGTACCATCTCCGAAAAAATTTTTCTGATCGCACCACTATAGCATATAGCTGCCATACAAACTGACCGATATAACTCAAGTCCTTGTATGGAAAACTTTTTTATTTGAAAAAATATCTTTACGAAACTTGGCTCAGATTTTTTTTTCAAGGTAATGCTACAATCTCCGAAAAATTTGTTCAGATCGGACCACTATAGAGTGTAACTTGCAAATAAAGTTACCGATCAAAATCGAGTTCAAGACCCCTATGCCTACTCTATGCTATAAAATATACACTTATTAAGGGTAATATTCTTCTTCTTCTTCTTAATTAGCGTAGTCACCGCTTACGCGATTATAGCCGAGTTATAAGGGTAATATTGATTTTTTATTTTATTTTACCTTATTTTTTTAAATTAATTTAATTTATTTTTTTTTTTTAATTTTAATAAAAATGGTTTTTTTTTTTAATATATAAACTATGTTAATTAAAAATATTTTTTTTTTTATTATATTTGTTATTTTTTAAATTTTTTTTTAGTAAAAATTCTTAATGATGTCATAGTCCTGTATATATTGTATTTTTATTTTTCTATTTTTTTAATTTAGTTTTAATTTACTAATAGTTATATGACTTTGGTTAGTACTACACGCTTTTTCTGCTGTTTCATTTCGTGCTTTTCAACGGTTGCATACTTGTATAATCGACTACGCGTTGTCTCCATCTAGATAGGCTAGGTTACATACATAAATGCATCTTCAGCTGCTTCACAGTTATTTTATGACAAGCTAACGTCTGTTTGTGTAACTGCGAAAGTGCGAACGGAAGGAAATGTGGAACATAAAATTTATGCAATGCTTTGCTAAGCAATTTATTGGAAATTCAATGAGTGTTATCATGCCATAAAAATAGTGAGCAAAATATTTAACTATATTAAAGCCAGAAAATCCGTTAAAAAAATGTGAGCAAAAATTTATGTGGGAGAATTTAACAATTTACTCTGGTAGGTAAAAAATTATAAAAAAAAAATATTTAATAAAATTTTTTCAGGCAGGTATTTTCTTTGTCATAACGTTTAATCTCGTTAAAAGCTCATTCTCTCTCTGCACTTTTTGGCATTTAGTTTAAAAAATGTATGTAAAAATAAAAAAGAGCGCGTCATCAATCAAATTTTATTGCCTACTAACCGCAACGCCACAAAAACGGCCACTTGGTGATATACCATATATGTATAATATACACATACATATGTAGCTATATGCAACTCTACACTCCCACCACCCATAGTTTTATGGCCATATAGTTTTATCCTTTATAGTTTGGCACTTGCAAATTTATCCCTTACCCTTTATCCCTTTCGCACCGGACTTTGCGGTCAACGCACTGGCCTGCGCAACTCTGTATGTATGCATGTTAGTTTCAGCTTGTGCTGTGACAAAAAACTTTTCACCCACACATATAGACATATATTTGGAGGTGTTGTACGAGCGCCTTTAATGACCCAGTGGAATAAAAATACTGGATTTATTTTATGCTAACCACAAATGTTGGGGTTTCTGACAGTTTCTGTTGACCTTTTGTTGGCGTTGGAGCAGCGTTGGACATTGATATTATTGCAGAAATAATTTGCACGTAGAAAGGCAAGGGATTATTTAGTCATATGCTTGTTGAAGCTCTTTAAATTTAGCGTGTAAAATGAAAAGGATTTGGTGACAATTGGTTTGCCTGATTAATTGCTTATTTTCAAACTCATGCTGTGCATAAAAACGCTTTCTTATTATAGCGCATTTAGGTCAGTTTAGTTGCTGAGGTATTCTCATGCTTGGATGTCTTAAGTGAGAGGTCGAACCGCGCTTTAATATTTAGAATGCAAAGCGATTTTCTCAAAGAAAGTTGTCTACAAATTAAACGGTCGAAATGAAGTTCTTGTATAGAGAACTTTTTTATTTGATGAGATCTCTTAACGAAATTTGGCACGCATTATTTCCCAAGGCAACGGTACAAACTCTAAAGAAATTGTACAAATCGGACCACTATAACATATAGCTGCCATACAAACTGACCTATCAAAATTAAATTCTTGTATAGAAGACTTTTTCATTTGATGAGATATCTTCACGAAATTCTGTTTGGATTATTTTCCAAGACAATGTTAAAATCTCGGAATATATTGCTAAGATCGCACCACTATAACATATAGCTGCAATACAAACCGAACTATCAAAATCCAGTTCTTGTATAGCAAACTTTTTTATTTGAAAAGATATCTTCACGAAATTTGGCACGCATTATTTCCCAAGGCAACGGTACAAATTCTAAAGAAATTGTACAAAACGGACCATTGTATTATATAGCTGTCATATAAACCGACCTATCACAATCAAGTTCTTGTATAGAAAACTTTTTTATTTGATGAGATATCTTCAGGAAACTTGGTTCAGAATATTTTCCAAGTAAACGGAATAATGTTCTAAAAAATTTTCCAGATTGGACCACTATAGCGTATAGCTGTCATATAAACTGATCGATCCAAATCAGGTGTTTATATAGAAAACTTTTTTATTTGATGATATATCTTCACGAAATTTGACATGTATTATTGCCCAAGGCAATGGTACAATCTGTAAAGAAATTGTTCAAATCGGACCACTATAGCTTATAGCTGTCATACGAACTGACCGATCAAATTCAATTTTTTGTATGAAGATTTCTTGTTTTTTATTTTTGGCTTAACTTTTCTAAATTCTACCACATTTCAACCACAAAAATGCTGCCACCATTTTCTTGTTTAAATATTAATGACCGCACTCTAAGCTACTATTTTCCCGCTTTAGTTTTTTTATGTATGCATATACATAAATGTATGTACGCACACACACACGTAGCTCACATATTACACTGCACTGTGCATTGTTTTTGTTTGCTTTTTCCCGACAATTATCATTTGCGTTTATTTATAGTTGTTTTTGCGGTTTTGCGGTCGTGGTCAAATTGTTTTAAATCAATTTTATTAATTTATATGCATTTGCTTGTGGCACGAATGACCGCTTGCCCAACAACAAGCACACGCGCACTCATTTAAGTGCAGAGTTATATTTATATATATATGAATATGCCATATTGTACGCACACACACACACACACAGACAGCAACAATAATTTGATCCTTGTAAATTGCGCGCAATAATTTAATTTATGCCAAACAAACAATGGCACGGCAGCAACGCTGTCGCAACATCACACCTCACCCGCCAGTATCACTTTCACGTCATTATAAGCTTAACTACAGCTGCTCTCCCCGCACACTTTTACTCTATCGCTGTCACTGCTGCCTGTGTGCCGCATAATTTCCCCACCCCTCGGTCTTATCACACATATACCGTTAGTGCTCATTTAACATTAATCAGCTGGCTCTGTCACGTCGGCAGTGGGCTGGTCAATTTGTCGGTGTGTCGCTCGGTCTGCCATTTGGTTAGTCATTGGGTAATTTTTAATTAACCGCCAGCGAGTTTTCTACTATAATGGCAGCTTGTAAGGCAGAAAAAAGGAAATGAGACAAAAGTTGGGCGTTGGACATGGCTATAAGTCATTGTACATGGTTGTTGGTTGTAATAACTATCGCAATAACTGTTAAAAACGTTATAGCGACAAAGTTAACAGTAATAACTGTAAATTACGACGTGCATTTATAATTACTTTTATATAGGTTAGCCTCTTTTTGCATAAAGGGTGTTTCAGGCGTGTACAAATCGCTTAATGGTGGTACAATATAGCCGCTCAAGCAATTAAGAAATGTATGTTGTTGCCATATTGTCACTATATATTTTTACATTTTGTTTTCATTCATAGTTGATTTTTGTACTTTTTCAAGTTGGGAATTTTTTAGAAAAATATTAAAAAGCATAGTTGGAATAGAGTTGCCATATTGTTATATTTTTACATTTTTGTTTCGGCCATAAATTATTTTTGAGGTTTATTTAAGGTTAAAAGACTTTTGCTTAAGAAATTTTACAAGTATATATGTTATGTATATGTATATAATGTATAGGAAGTTGCCATATTATTATATTTTCATAATTAGTTTTTGGCCGTAGTAAAGTTGCCATATTGTTATATTTTCACACTTCATTATCGGTTATAAATGATTTTCAATATTAATTTTTAAGCTAGAAAATTTTAATTAAGTACTTTTACAAGACAATGAATAGAATTTTTGGAAGCTTTTTCTATACCGACTTCGATACCAGTTGCGCGTGTATTCAGATATTTTTCTTGTTTGATTTGCTCCTTATTTTGACGGTTCAAGCGGTAACAAATTAATACCACGATAGACTCAGCTTCATTATGCTAAGCCGGCATCGATTGAGAAGCTTAAATCGGATGTATGCTCCAATCTGGCATCACTTTCGAAACCTTCGATTCCCCCTATGTGAGTTTCTTAGGTTTTCAGGTTAGCCAAAGCTTCCTAGGATATTAGCTCCTTGTTTGTATGGAATTGTAGTAAACACTTTATATGATTTCAAAGACTTTTGCGAAACAAAAAAGCGTCAAAATGACTCCACAGAGATTTTTGTCCATAAAAACCTCAGTCTTTGGAATTGTTTTCGATATTCATTAGTTCTGATCTGACTGAGTTATATGTTACTATATTCTAATTTGAAACAAAAAATGCTAATATATTTTAAAACAACCAAAAAATGTGACACCCTGTATTTATTAACATTTGAAAACATCTAGAACTTATAATAGCTTAGTAATTGCTATTTAGCAAGAAAAATTTTGTTTTTTCGTAAATAAAAAAACATGACACCTGTGTCACCCTGCATTGTTTTTTGAATTGTTTCCGATAATCATTGGTTCTGATCTGACTGAATTACATGTCACTATATAATAATTTGAAACAAAAAAATAACATGTTACAACATCCTTCAAATGTGACACCCTGTATTTATTAACATTTAAAAACTTGTAAAAAGAACAATAGCTTATTAACCGTTATTTCCCAAGTATAGTTTTATTCTGTCGTAAATAAAAAAAAACTTAGCATATGGGTCACCCTGTATTGTTCGAAAATAGTTAAAAAAATTATTATGACTTTTAAGACATATTTATTCCACACTAGGAGTGCATTTTTAGTTTTTCTTTCGTACATAAAAAAACTGCGCACCTGTGTCGCCCTGCATTGTTTTCATATAGTTAAAAAAAATTAATGTGATTTTTTAAAAAAATATTTATGCCACCCTAGAGCGCATATTTAGTATAAGCAATAACAATTTAATGGCGCATAATTATATATTTTGCTCGAAAGCAATATATAATTTTCGAAACACCCTGTGTGAAAAGGCTTATATTTCCATTTAAACAATTAAACGCGCAATACAAAATCACTTTAAAGTGTCCGCTAACGATGCTTAATAAATTATGCCGAGTTTTTGTAGTTTCTGTTAAACATTACTTGCCTCGTCTCAGCGGCGTATTGGAACACTGAATGGAGAGGAGAAGGGCGCATAAAATTTATACACAAAATCATTGTACATTACATAAATATAAAACAACCCAAGATGGCTACCATGACCATTTACTATCCCACACAAGCATTTTATTTCAATTGAAGCTATAAACTCACTTTTGCAATTGCCATCAATTCGCACAACCTTAACCCGCATATGCCAATCAATCGTTTAGCGCTCAAATCGAAGCAATGAAGCATATGCGCCAATATTCAATACTCACCACTGCACCGGCACCGCCACTAGGCAAATCACAGCCGCTGCGCCGCAAACGCCGCCCCCTCGGCGATTTAAGCATGCATAAAATATATGGGTTATACGTTCGCTATGACGTATGAGCGAAATTTATGTGATAAATGTGCATAAAATGCAAAAGAAAATTGCAATAATAAAGCGTGACGCGGAACTCCTTACGATTGCCAGAGCTGTTGGCAGAAAATTGACGGCATAAGGATGTGACAGATACTTTTATGGATCTCAATTATTTATATGTGAGTTTGAGCATGGAAATATTACGACACGTCGAGCAAATAATAGCAGTAGAAAAGTAGAAACACAGGAAAGGAAAGTGTAAAGGAAGTGAAAAATAAGCAAAAATATAAAATGTGAGCTAAAAACTTTAGTTTGCTTAAAATAAGTTAGATATAATGGAAATAGTGTTAAGCAGTGTTGCATTTGTGCAATGTTTGCTGAGAGAATGAAAGGAAGAAAGTGTGCAAAAAAGACGAAAAAAAAGTTAAAGGTGAATTGGATATCGAGTAAATATTATAATTTTACTAAAAGCCTTTGTATTAGAACCTTTGAATGTTGGTGGTTGTGCAAAAAGCTAGAAAATTGTCAAAAATCAAGCTAATGAAGAGAGTGAAAGAAGAGTAGGAGAGCTTATAGATAATAGTACTCGGATTAGTGGACTATTGTCCACCGTAACAACTTAAATAACTAGCCAGCTGAGAACTAAAAATGAAGAAGTTGGCATGGAGCACCAAAACTCCGACAGTCACAAAATTCTTTTCAGACCACTGACGAGAGTATAAGAAAAGTAAGAGAGGCTATAGATATTATGTACTCGGAATAGTTGACTATTCTCCACTGTAACAACTTAAATAACTAGCCAGCTAAGAACTAAGAATGAAGAAGACACCGTGGAGTACCAGAACTCCCACGGTCACAAAAGCAGAGAGTAAAAGAAAAGTAAGAGAGGCTATAGATAACAGGTACTCTGAATAGTTGACTATTCACCGTAGCAACTTAAGTAACTAGCCAGCTGAGAAATAAGAATGAAGAAGGCACCGTAGAGCACGAGAAGCCCGAAAGCCACAAAATCCCGAGCTTAGTTACTTTTTTTAAGATATTTTAAATGAAATATATTAACATTTTGGACTCCAATTCAAACGAAGGACATTAATGTCGTAAAATTAAGAAAACGCCGAGTTAAGGCAGACCTTATTGAAAACAGAGAGACACAAAATTGAAAAAGATACTTGCAGTCCACGACAGTCACAAGAATCTCGAAGAAGCGGTCTTAAGAAATACGAAGGACACCAGTTGACAGTCACAAGAATCTAAAAGAGTCGTTCTTTAGAAACCGATAACAATCATTAGACGTCCCCAAAATGAAGCTCAAAACCATAAACGCAAGAAGAAACCCCTTTTTTGATAAGATACTACGAAGAGTGTTCAAAGTAGATGTTTCAACTAATGCTTTAAGAGGATTAAGCTTAAGATTTGATTAACAATCCATTCAACTTTATTAATTCACTTAAATGCAAGCACAGAGTTGCATTATAGCACACTTTGGATGTCTTTAATATATTTCATAAACCACTTGAGAATTACAGACTGGTGCTGAACGTATGAAATAGCGTACAAAACATGCAAGTGTACACTTGAACTTGATAGTGTTAATAGCCGCTTTTTCAACTTGACAAGTGAATGACCAGACGCGTGCTTTGTGACCAGAGGCGTGCTTTGTTCGTACGAATACCCAAGTGCCGAGTGACTCATTGCGCGTCTGCGAAATTGGTGCGACGCGTAGAAGAGGAGCCGCCATAAAAAATAGCTAAACTTTTGTGCGAGCCAAGCATGCACTTAAGCCGCAAACCATACGCACTCGACGCGTACTGCACTCGTCTGTCGCTAAATGCTTTGTTGACCGCGTGCAAATGCTGATCATAACAACTTAGCGGTGATTAAGCGACAAACGATGTAAATGAGCGACACAAGCGACAACACTAATAATAGCAATAAATATGCGAGGACAGTGGGCGCTGGTGGACTGCGGACTCCGTGCAATTTGGCGCAAGGCAACCAGCTTAGTGGCAAGCAGCAGCTGACACCGACTGGCACGCCGCATAAAATTAAAAACACCAAGGCACTAAGAAAGCGGGAAACAAAAGCATAAACAGCAGTAGAAAAACCAACAAAATTGTAAGGAAAAAAATGCAAATTCATGTTGCAGCAACGCGGCGCTTGTGGCGAGAGTAAAAATCAAAGCAAGCGAAAAGATTGGCGTTGATTACTGCTGCGGCCACAGCGGCGGCTGCTGTTGGTGGAGTTGCCAACCCGGCGCGCTTGCTCTGCATAAATAGCGGATGCATGACTGCACAAAATAGCGCAACAACAACAGCAGCAACAAAAAGCATACAGCCTAGCGCTAACCGAAGGAGTAACAAAGAAATCCAATGCGCCCTGGCGGTGATGGCAGCAATTGACGACGACGCCTGTGTGGCACAATTGTGGGGCAATGTGTTGTGTACCCGGTGCGGCGCTGATGGCAGCGTCAACGATAACAGCTCGACTGTGTGCGCGTGGTTGCAATAACAATGCCAATGCAAAAGCCGGCATTTGAGACATGGAGCTCCACAGCAGCGGCAGCAGCAATGAAGTGTTGCCTGCGAGATAACGAACTCGTATGCCCCCAGTGCAGGCTGTCGAGCGAGCTGGCTGTTTGGCTGGCTGACTGGTTGACTGATGCGCGTGCAGTAGTCGAGCACATACTAAGTGTAGTGGCCTTAGTAAAGTGGGAGCTGTGCCGCAATCAGCGCGCAGTAGCAACGCCCAGCAGCAATCGCGTCAAGCGTGGAGTAACGTGCTTTGCATGGTAATGCCTGATTGAAAACCGAGAGTCGCACGCACACGTGGTCGACGGGATAAAACAGTACTTTCAACTGTCAAAGGTGAAACTACTATTAAAATTTAAGGAGCTTAATAATTTGGATCGTTCTCCTCTTATACCGAAACCTCGGACAAGCTTAATAGATAACGAAAAGGAAACGGAGAACAGTTTGAGGGATTGAGATGGAGTCCATACTCAACCTATAGTCTTTCGAGGGCAGCAGCAGCGAAATGCCAATCATATAGGGCGACTGAGTTCATAAATCCGTATGCCAATTCGATCCAACGAAACTGAAAACACTTCAAACCATCCGAAAGAAGAAACAGACGAACTTTTCCTTCGGTCTGACTCTATTTAGACGGGGCTTACGAACTTATATAACAAACTAAAAACGAAGGCATGGTAGTTCGGTTGTAGTCTCAAACTCGAAGTTATCCTATCGCAATATGAATGAGTTTTTGTATCGTTCCAGAAGACTTAAACAAAATATGGGACTTTCAAAATACTGTATACCAAATACTAACAAGAAGTCCGAGTTCCGGACTCTAGTAGCATGAAGTAAGAAGGTCAAACAGCTCACCGAACGCACAACCTCATTTTTTTCGGTTAATCGTCGGAAAAAGCATCCTAAATTTTGGCTCAGGGTTACGAGAACTGGTTCTATATTTTGGTTATGATAAATAGATCTAAATTTTTGCGTATTTTCTTGACCAAGTCACCGAGTCTTAGTTGCTAAATTCCACACCAACTTCTTTGGTGATAGTAAAAATAACCCACTGACTTATCGAGTCATCCTCGCGCGAACAGAAACCCGCTTTTCTAGTAGACGCGTAGCTTGACTATTACTGCTGCTGCGGTCGTCTTTGGTGTGCTATTAAGCTGTTTCGCATACACGAGAGTGCCTCGACTAATCCTTTTTGTTGCTTTTCTCTCCACTCAAATAAAGTCTGCAAGGAGTGTTTAGTGGTGTGGGTAGATTTGCGCGCGTGTGAGAGTGTACGAGGAATTTGCATCAGCTGAAGACTCCGCCACACACTCGCGACACATATCATGCGAAACGATATATTAAGCCATTTGCCATGCCAATCAACGTGCTGGATTTTATCAGCGGCGGTGTGAAGAACATGGGATGAAAGGGAAGCCGGAGAAGCTGCACACGTACTTGTACATACATACATATATGAGGACGAGATGGTAGAGCGATTAGTAGTAGCGATCAATTTATAGGTGAGCGCAAGTGTGTTGCTTAGCTGTTTTTGTTTTATGAGAGCTGTAGAGGCTACTATACAGAAGAAATTTTACTTACTCTTGTTTGATAAGGAAAATTGAAGGATTTGAAGTCGAATTTGAAGTCGTCACCGCGATGGGATCGGCTGAACTTCTAGAGAACTATTCCTTTTATAAAGGGTTGTAGCGGCTGATATAGCCGATGAGAAGACGTGGAAAAATCACCTCAATTATTTTTATGTGGTTTTAAAGTGAATCTCGATCATCGGATCTGTCTCGAGAACCAGTCAACTCATCAAAATCTAAATTTATTTCAATCCGGAACGTCTTTTGAACTTAGCGATTACTTATCGGTAGTGGTAGCCAATCTCGGTTTTGTTAATTTTGTGCTAAGAATCAGAATTTTGTCAATTAGAATCGGCCGAACTCATAGCAAGCTACTCCCTTCTTAAAAGCTTGTAATTGCTGTTATAACTAACGAAAAGATAAAGAACTATCTTATAGCTGCAAAACAACAAAGTCCGAGTGTTTTTATAACTGGACAAGGTGAATCTCGATCTCCACGAGGATCTCGCGGACTCGTCAAAGCCAAAATTCATTATGAATCGTAACATATTTTGAGGTTTTGATAACCTATCGGTAGGTGCTACCAATCTTGGATTGGTAAATTTTGTTTTACTGTCGAGAAACTAATTGCTTTTTATACGGTCTTGTGATTCTTAATCAGTTAGTCACCAGTGGGTCACCTGTATCCCCAGCTATTGCTCACTAATAAACACAACTGTCTTTCTACAGGATGGCTTTCTTATTACGTTTTCCAAACGACTGACCAGTTAAAACTAAGGGTCTATCTTCTAGCATCATACGCGCGATTAAATATTATTACATATTATATTATATAGGGCTTCTTGACGAACCTCACGCATTTTTTGAGAGTTTATGTTAAAGATTTTCGACTTTTATCGATAAAATATCGAATTTATTCTTCATTCACGAAATTTTTCGGGTTGTATTTAGTTTAGGTCAAGTTTGACGGCTCCCACAAGCAGTCCTTTGTTGAGCCATAAAAATAGAACTCCTGTAATTCGAACCTTTAATGTAAGTTTTTCGGGGAGAACTATCGACTTTTGTCGAAAAAATATCGAATTTGTTCTTCACTCTTAGATATTTTAAAAGTCTATGTTTAAAGCTATTGGTTTTTATCGACACAAAATTTTATTAATTTTTCATTGATGAAGTTTTTGGGACTTTATGTTTAGGAATTTCGATTTTTATCGACAAAATATCGAATTCATTATTCATTCACGAAATTTTTCGGGGTCAGGTTAGGTTAATTTATTTTAAGTTTGACGGTTACTAGTACGTGAAGTCCATTGCGAAGCCATAAAAATAGCGCTCCTGTAATTTGAACCTATAGTTATAAGTTTTTCGTGGAGAACTATCGATTTTTATCGAATCGAATAACCGCATTAATTTTCCATTGATGCATATTTTCTGAACTTATGTTTGGAACTATCGACTTTTATCGACAAAATTTTTAATTAATTCTTCATTTATGAATATTTTGGGAGTTTATATTAAGAAATATCGACTTTTATCGACAAAATAGCGATTTCATTCTCCGTTCATGCATACTTTGGGAGTTTATCTTTTATGATCGTGGTTTTGAGCGACTGAGTATCGAACTAATTCTTCACTCACGAATATTTTAGGGAGTTTATGTTTAGCATTATCGATTTTTATCGGTTAAATATCGAAATATCGATGTACACTGAGGAGTTCTATCTGCTTTTTACATAGCTTCTTCACTTACGAATTTTTTTGGGGAGTTTATGTTTAGCATTATCGATTTTTATCGGCAAATTATCGAAATATCGATGTACACTGAGGAGTTCTATCTGCTTTTTACATTGTTTAAGGTTCCGCATAATACCACCGACATTGACGACTCAAAAACTCAACCAACAACAGTGATATTTTATCCTTTCCACCCACTTCTCTCACGTACATCAGCGCTCACACTGATTAAAACTCGCTGATATTCGATTTGCGATTGTTTCCAACGAAAGTAATGGCTGCACATAAATTTCTCCCGCTTTTTAACCCACCCACCGGCATTCCTTGTACAACACGCTTGTAAGCATTTTGTCTCTTTTATATAAATAATATCATATTTTTAACACACAACGACTGGACTTGTAATATGTATATATTTCCTACATATTCTACACATTTACGCGAGTGGACGCAACGTGGAGCGTTGCCGGCGCGCGACGAACAACAGAAATGTGAGAAGTCAATAACAACCGACGTTGGTGCGCCAGGAGCGGAGTGGTAAACATAAAAATCTCTATAAAAATAAAATAAAAATAAAAAATCGGACGACCAAAATAAAATAGAAATAAACTTTTCTACGACAAAAATAAAATAAAATAAAAAGGCGAAATGTAAATTGCTAAAAATACTACGAAATGTCCATTTGCCTTAACTACGAATGGCGCGGTCGCACACATGCGCGCACACCAATAAAGACGGCAGATTGGCGTAAAGGTTGCCAGAGTTTTGCTAGCCAAATTTATGGCAACAAAAGGTGCAGGTGGGGTCGAGAGCCGGGTTATGCCGCCAATTGTTGGCTGCTGCCATGCATATATGTACATATGTATATATGTATATGTATGTGCGGTTGTTGTTATTGCTGTGGCGAAAAGTGATTTGTATGCTAACCGGAAATGTACTGAGCTGCTGCGCAGTTCTGCCCAAACACAAGTCGATGAGCCACCGAGAGCGGCAAGCAGCAGCGTTAAAGGCACACACAAAAGAAACAACAAAAAATTGATTGCTCATTCCAATGGCTGTGCCTTCGTAATCCTTGCTTTGCTGGCGTTTTGCAATGCGAAAAATTGTGGAAAATGAAAACTACAAATAAGTTATGCAAAATGGTAATATTTATATTTTAAAATAAGAAAAATTATAAATGGGCGCACACGAGGAAATTTATGGCTGTCGGGGAGTAAGCAGCGTCGTATTTTGGAGACAAGCAGCAATATGCTTACACATATTTACAGTTATATAAAATGTCTTTACATATTTCTGTCTGTTTGGCTGATGCAAGTTGCTGCCACTTGAATTTTGAGTGGTTATTCCTTGCGAGTATTTGGGGGTAAGCGGCAGCAGTGTTGCGTTGCTGTGGCACTTTGCTATGTGAAGTGATAATTTACTAGCGCTATGGATAACTCAGTGCATGAGTGGCTGCTCTACACGCATACAAACAACGTAAGATGGCAGGAAAGCAGCAAATATGTGTAAGGACCAACTGGCGTCAGTGAATTTAATAAAATATTTGACTTCATTAGTTGAAAGTAAATGAATGTCCCTTCTGACCCGAAGGGTTCTTCCAGAGATTTATGAAACTCAATCTGTGTCTTATTGAGAGTTCAGAGTTTATTCTGTATTACAAGCGAAAAATTATTGATACATACGCGAAGCATTTAGGTTTAGGAGATAGACCTGGCTTTAAAATTGGGCTATGCAATGAAAATTGATACACCAATGTTGTTTGCAAGGCCGATATTATGAAAATATAGTAATAAAAGCCCAGAAAGCGCCTTAGTCAACATAACAATTCAATTTTATAACCTCAATTTCGGCGCTACAATATAAAATCTAATTGAGTCAGCATGAAATTTTAAACTAAATTGAGCTTTTTTTAGCTTCTGATGAAAATTTTAGAAATTAGAAATTGTTTATGAAACTCTCGAGCCGTTTTAAGATTTTAATTTTCCTGATCATTTTTCATTCATGAAGTCAGTTAAGGTAACATTAGCCTCTAAATTGAAAGATTCCAAGTGTAAATCCAATGTCTTCTCTCCTTTCTCCGACGGATACTGCGTTGAATAGTTTCAGAGCTGGAGTGTTTTTATCCATTCGGACGACATGATCTAGCCGGCGTAGTCTCTGTCTCTTAATTTGCTGAACTATGCCATCCTTCGCAGAACCTTTTTTCGAAAACTCGTAACGTCAACTCATCAGATGTTGTCAACCATGCCTCTGCACCATATAGCAGGACGGCGATGATGAGTGATTTATAGAGTTTGGTTTTCGTTCGTCGAGAGAGGACTTTACTTCTCAATTGCCTACTCAGTTCGAAGTAGCACCTGTTGCCAAGAGTTATTCTATGTTGGATTTCGAGGCTGACGTTGTTGTTGGTGTTAATGCTGGTTCCAAGAAAGACGAAATTAGCTACGACTTCGAAGTTATGACTGTCAACAGTCACGTGGGCGACAAGTCGCGAGTGCGAGGCCTGTTTGTTTGATGACAGGAGATATTTCGTCTTGCTCTTGTTCAGCACCAGACCCATTTGCTTAGCTTTTTTGCCCAACATGGAGTTAGCAGAACTAATGGTGCGGTTGTGATGACCAATGACAATGATGTCATCGCCGCTCGACGCCAGCAGTTGTACACTCTGGTAGAAAATTGTACCTTCCCTATTCAGCTCTTCAGCTCGAATTATTTTTTCCAGGAACAGATTGAAGAAGTCGCACTATCTACGTCGCCCTGTCTAGTCCCCGATCATCTGGGTTGGTATCGAACGGTTCGGTGAGGTCCTGATCTTGTCGGAGCTTTTGGTATTGCTCAACGTCAGATTACACAGCCCTATTGGTTTGCGGGGATTATTAAAAAATTAAGACTGTTTTTTCCGTTTCAAAATCAGTTTATAGTGTTCCAATTTTAGGATGCGTTCACAACTTTGTCTCTATTATGTTCTCAGACTTATTTTGACTATGTGTGCTTTAGTCTTCTAGGATGCGAACACAGCCTTGTCTTATACTTTGTTCTCAACCTCATTTCGAGTAAAAATACTTTGCCGTTCTAAGTTAACGTTTCACAACAATTTCTAAAGATTTTATTTAGATTCCTGGCTATTTTTGGTGAATATTCTGTTCGGATTGTTATTTTAGATTCTGTCACTAATGGAAAGGGTATAGGGGCTCTAAACGTGTAAAATTATGATGGATTACTGGCAATATGCATAGATAATCCAGTTGTGTTGCAATAAATGGTGAGGAGACTCTTTCTATGGACGACTACCCAGAGAAGGCAGTATTGATCAAGTATAAAAGACAGACTTATCGGTTGGGTTGCAGTAAATGGTGGCGACATTCTTTGTGTGGAGGACTAACTTTAGACGGCAGTCTTGTATCATCTTCGAATTCGAAGTTCTTGACCTACTGAAAGCGAGTTAAAGTGAAACTTAACACCAGATTGTACATCGCTTGATATTCAGCGCTTTGTTCAGCAATCATTTACTTAAGCTAAATAAGCGCAGAGAGCAAAAATACTTGAAGAGTCTGGGATAAATTTGTCCACTTGAGGTTTTGGAACCAAACAAAGGTGTTACTAGTTCTTATGAATACATAATCGATCATCTTTTCAGAATCCCCGGATGGGCTGCTGTAGATCGGTTGTTAGTTAGAGAATTGCTGAGAATAACTATTATTTTGGACATAACCGGTCAATTTAAAAGTCCCCGCCCTACCATAATAAGACGTATCTTTTTCGGCCAATTTTTTTTTTTTTTTTGAACATAGTTCCCAGTTCAAGTGTGATACACTGATTATAGTTTCCAACAACTTTTTACCACCTTTTCACATTATCTGCCATTATTTAGGGTTTATTTGGCAGAATACTGCGCAGGGTTGCTCATATGTATACAGCTGATTAATGCGCACAATTGTAGCAATACTTTTCGAGTGCTGTTTGTATGCTTGTTGTTGTTGGGTTTTTGAAATTTTGTGTTCGAGAAGTTCGAGTGAGGCTTAATTGCACTAGAATTTCCATTGGTCACAGCATGTAAATAAGAATCTGCAAATGCGCACACATACCTACATACATATATTCATGTATAGAAATATGCACATGTAGAGGTAGACACACAGGCACACACATACTTATACACATTTAAAATTCAATTAACAATTTTAAATGAGCATACAAGTGGTCGTCGTCCTTTCTTTCATATAAACACACACATATGTACACCCATACATGTACATACAAACAAAGCCAGCTGCAATCAAATACACTCGAACTACGCTACAAAGCCGCTTTTGGCTTTGCAGTGCGAATTTGGTTGTGGAAATTTATTTCATTTACATTTTTGGTCGACTTGATTGAGTTGAGTGGGCAGCGCCGGCCAGGAGTGTGTGGCGTGGCCAAGTGCAGAGCGTGCAGCGTGTTGTTAATGTTGCCTGTGCGCCAAAGGATATGTGACGTGTGCAGGCAGCAAAGCGCAGTTAGTTGGGCAAATGACAGGAAGTGGTGCTTTGAAATTGTATTTGCATAAAAGCGAAAATACACATGCACTTTGTTTCAGCATGCGGTTGCAGAGGTTTTGTGGAGGGCGCCGACTATGAACGGCCACTGAAGTTATGTGTTTAAAGAGCGGAAATTTATAGTTATGCTATTTTGTAAAACCAAATGCGCATACATATGCATATATTATTACATTTGATTTTTTTTTTTGATTTTTTTGGCATAAATGTATACTAATTTTTAGTAATAATTATTTTTTGGATAATATTTTCTTAATTTATTATTTTAAAAATGATTTAGAAAAGTAAAAACGAATATTAATTAGAAAGTACGAGGTAAATAGCTTTTATTTGATACCCATATTGTAAGTCTGTCAGTTTTTTATAGCAGTGTTGCCACTAAAAAATTATTACTTTTTACTTTAAATTGATTCATTTTAATTTTTCGCCTGCATATAATGTATATTGCTGTCCAAAAAAATTTTGAATTCTTTCGATTTGGTTTGCATAACTGTATTATAAATTTTAGAAATAATTAAAATGTTTTAAGATTATTTTGTTTTTCAAAAATTTATTAAAAATTACACCTAAATAATAGCTTTTATATGTAGCAGTGTTGCCACTAAAAATATTGTTATTAGTTTAAATTGATTAAATTTAATTTTCTATACTTAATATAAGTTTGATTTTTTGAAAAATATATTTTTTATTAACTAAAAAAAAGCTTAAAGAAACTAAAAAAGACTTTAAAAAAATATTTTTTCGTAGTTTATTAGTTTACAAATGCTTGATATGTAACATTAAAGTTTTTTTTTTTCTGAAATTAACTTGAAAATACTCCTAAATAAAAGCTTTTATATGACACCCAAAATTTGAAATTTTTTTATAGCAGAGTTGCCACTAAAAAAATTGTGTTAGTTTAAATTGATCTAATTTTATTTTCTATCCTTTATATAAATTTGATTTCCAGGAAAAAATATATTTTATAAACTTAAAAAAACTATAAAAAATTAAAAAAAAACTAAAAAAATATATATTTTCTTAATTTATTAGTTTATGCTTGATACATTGCTAAGGCAAAACAGCATCAATTTCTATATACTCATAAATAGGTTTCATTTAATACCCATATTGCAAATTTGTTATTTTTTCTCTAGCAGAGTTGCCATTAAGCAATTATTATTTTTAAATAAAATATATTTTTTTACATTCTAAAAACAATAAAAAATATTCGCCGGCTGCAGATATAGTATATTAAGAAAATATAATATAAATTAGAAAATAATGAATAATAAGAGAATTAAAAAAAAAATAATTAAATTTAAAAAAGTAATAAATGTGCTAAAAAAATAATAACAAGAACTCAATATTCGCATTAATAATAAAAATTACACATAAAATTTATTTATGTATATTTGAATATGATTTCCACTTTTTTCAACAGTTGGCAACTCTGGCGTAACATTTTTCACGTTATAAAGGATGTATTTTTTTATAAAATGCTAAAAAAGCGGAAATATGTTTTCAAATGTGATGCGTTTTTGTGTTTTTTTTAATGATTAGGTTCGATGCTCTATCCAATAGATGGCAGCTCTTTTAAATAACATTTTTTTTATTGATTAAAAATTTAAATGTGACTTTGAAACGAAAATAACAATATTTATATGCTGTTAAATATCTTTTTATGAAATATAAAATTGTTAAATATCTGGTAACCTTTTGAAAATAATATTAAATTTTTTTTTAGTTTTATCAAAAATATAACAAATAAATTTTTTTCTGAAATAAAAGAATTTTTAATTTTTAGAAAAAATATTTTTTTATAAAAAAAAATATAATAAAAAAAAATTGAAAACAAAAAAATTTCAAATAATAAATTTTTTTTCAACATCATTGTCTATTAAATACACAGATATTCTGCTTGAACATTTAAAAAAAACAGCAAAATAAGTTTGTAAAAAAAAATTTTGTTTACAATTTTTTTTTTAAATATTAAGAAAAAATTTAACAAAACATTAATTTTAATTGTTCTGTTCATTTTAACAGAATATTTTCACAAAAAAAAAATATATATAAAAAACAAAACCCTACAAATATATATAAAAAACAACCCTATTAAATTAAAAATTTAATTCCTGCCGACTTCTAATCACTCTTTTCGTAACATCACAATTTCACAAAAGAAATTATTTTACAATTTTTGCTTTGACGGCAACCCTATCAATTGAAATATTTTCCTTTATTCTATTATTAAGCATTTATTTGTGTATAAGCATATAAATGTGTAGCATCATTCAATTAAATTATCTTCCATTACACAGCCAACAAATGCTAGGCGCAAATAAGTCAAAGCTCAAATCAATTTTGATTGACATTTGATTGAAATCCAAAAAATTCAAAAAATACTACAAACATTGTTGTGATAAATAACAAAAACCACAATTCTAAACTGAAGTGAAATGAAAATACGATTTTGAATTATGTGGCATTTAAGGCTACACTTCAAAATAGACGATTATTGGAAATATGAAAAGTGACTCAAAAATAAATAAATGAAAATTGAAAATTATAAAATGAAGAATAAAAAAAAGCATTTAACAGAAATATTGCTTTAATTTTATTTGTTGATTTTATTATCTGTTTCTTTAATTTTTTAAAAACTTTCCTTGATACTTTACTTCTACTAAAAAATTCCACCATTCTTCCACCGAATGACCCTTTGTATGATTGTATATGCGCTGCGCCGTCTTTATACTTCTTGGCTCGCTTTACATTAACACTTTTGTGTGGAAAATTGCAATTTTCTTAAGAGCCTCCTCTTCATACTTGAGTGGCGCACTACTCGTTTTGCTCACCACACTCGCATAACCTAACCTATAAAGCACTTCCTCTTGAAATTTATGGATTTCTGCAATGACTTGTAGTTTTGTTTGTTTTGTGTGTGTGTGGGGGTGTGTGCTTGGTTTAAAATTGAGATTTGAGTGCTTCGATAGACTGCCACTTCATATAAGAGATAAATGCGTTTTTTATTATTAAATGCATTGTTAAGTGTGGTGAATTGTTGTTATTGTTTGGAGCGACTTGATTAATGTAATGAATTGCAGAAGGAAATAAAATTTCAAAATTTTGAAAAATATAAATTAGATAAAAAAAGTTGATTTATGTCACAAATATTTTAAAATGTCATATTATACATTTTTATTTTTCGTTACATAATTAAAAAATCTGTTTCTCATATAAATTATTAATAATTTAAAAATTTTTACTTATAAAAATTAAAATATTTTCTCATAAAAATTAAAAGTTGTTTCTCATGAAAATTATTAAATTAATTAAGTTTTATTTTCACATAAAAATTATTAAATGAAATAAAATTATTTTAAAATTAAAAAAAAGTTACAGTAGATAAAAAATTACACTTTTTTATGAGGAAATATTTTAAATTCATCTAAAAGGTATTTTTGAAAAATTTTGTTTTATATAAAAAAATTCATTTTTCTGAACAATTTAAATTCTTTTAATTTCTTTGGTTGTTAATAGTTCTTAAAAAATTCAAAAATCATAAAAAAGTTTAGTGAAAATAAAAACGTTTTTTATGAGAAAAAATTTTAAATTCAT
Organism: Bactrocera neohumeralis; assembly: GCF_024586455.1. NCBI lineage: Eukaryota > Metazoa > Arthropoda > Insecta > Diptera > Tephritidae > Bactrocera > Bactrocera neohumeralis. The sequence goes on from NC_065922.1 coordinate 72,273,900, forward strand.
GTAAAAAGCATTTTTTATTTAAAAAAATTCAAAAGGCCTAATTTTTCTAAGTACAATTAAAAAAAAAATCATATAGTTTAATTGTAATTATTTTTTCTTAAAAAAATATTATTCCTAGAAAGATTTATGTTCTTCGAAATTCTTTAATCATTATTAATTTTTTCTTTACACAATTTTTTTAAATTTTCTATAAAAAATATATACATATATGAAAGCTAAAAATTAAAAAATAAAAAAATAAAGATATTAAAAGTAAGTATAAAAAATAAGAATAAAATAATAAAAAAAGTAAAAAAAAATGTCTAAGCATTGAAATATTTAAGGCTTTAAAAATTTAATGTTTTAAATTATTAATTTAGAAATTTTAAGATTTTTAAGTTTAAGTTTTAGAAAGATTAATTTTTGAAATTTTAGGATTTTTCAAATTATTAATTTTGAAACTTTAAATTTTTTAAATTTAAAATTTTCAAAATCTTAAATACTTCTATGATTAAATTTTTTTATTTTTTTTATTTTTAATTTTAAAACTACTAATTTTGAAATTTTAAGATTTTTTAATTTACTAATTTTGAAAATTTAAAATTTTTAAAATCCTAAATACTTTTATGATTAATTTTTTTTTTATTTCTAATGCATTTATTTATTTATTTATTTTTTGATATTTTTTTATTATTATTATTTTATTTATTTTTTATTTTTATTTCAACAATATAGTATATATAAAATTATTTTGATAACTTGCTATTTTTTTCAAATAATAAAAGTATGAAACATTTTATGTTTTTAATTAAAAAAAAATATGTTGTTTACAAATTTAAAATTTTCCAACAACAACAACAAAAAATATTAGAGCTTAAAGCTGTTTAGTTTTTTGCACACAAAACTTTGCGACTCTTCTTCCACTTCACTCAAAAAAAATTATCAGCTCCCAACGCTTGATTTATTATTTTTTAATGATTTTTTTCTCGTTCTTTTGCATATTACTTCCCTGCATTTTTCAGACAACTAACAATGCCACATTGTGTTGCAGTGAAAAAACTACGCGCGCATTGTAAGCCACTGCTTTATAGGAGGGAGGGAGTATTGATGGCTTCAGGGAGTTGCAGGGAAAATGTGGTCATTATAGTTCCCTGGACGTTTTTATTGTGCGTGAAATGGGTTTGGTTTGCTTGTTTTGTTATGTTTTTGTTTTGTGCTTTGTTTGCTTTCGATACTTTTCTTTTCGCCAGCCGAATTGTATAGACAACGCTGTGATTTATGAATGTTTGTGTGTGTATATGTGTGAATAATGACTGAATATCGCATGTAAGTGTCACAAAAAAATTAACAAAAAATATTTGTAGTTCAATGCAAAAATAACTAAAATATTAAAGATTTCAATCACAGCCGTTGTTTGCTATGGTTTGAGTGCAACGAAGCGAAGCGGTAGATAAAATGGTTAAGTGCTCAAAAGCTTAATTTATTTTAATCATTTTTTTTAATAAAATTCAATTTTAAAAATTCACAATTATTTAGTTTTCAAACATTTTTTAATGCGAAAAATTGTTTTAAATGTAAAAAAATATTTATTTTAAAAATTATTAGCTTTTAATTCTAAAAACAATTTTAAAATTATTTTTTTAAAACTTTTTTAAAATAAAATTGGAACGCTTTAATTTTTTAAAAATTATTATTTTTCAATTCTAAATACACTTTTAAATTTAGTTTTTTTTTTAACTTTTTTAAAATAAGATTGGAATGCTTGAAACTTAGATATTATATCTTTTTAGATTTCTCACTGAAAAAATTATTTTATATTTTTTTCTTTGTATCATTTTCAAAATCAAAATGCTTGAAACATAGGTATTATATCTCTTTAAATTTCTCATTGAAAAAAGTCCGACAATATTGGGCTTATATAAAATTTTAAAATATTTAATTTTTTAAGATATTTAAAACTTTTTTTAAATTAAATTAAAAAGTTTGGAATTAGGTATTTTTTTCAATTGTTGTTTGTTGATGTTTAATAATGTTTTGAAGTATTTATTTTCGAAATAATTTCAAAATATAAAAAATGTTCAGACTCATAACATTTTTAAATATGTAGTTTTTTCGAAAAATTTTCAAAATATATTTTTTAAGATGTCTAAAACTTTTTTAAAAATTTCAAAATATTTTATAATACTTCAAAAATGTGTTTTTATACTTATAGCATATACATATGTATTTAAGTTCTTTTCGAAATTTTTTTTTTATTTTTTAAATTTTTTTAATCTTGAAATTTTTGAGTCGTCGACATATATTTATTTTTCAAACTAAGAATTTTTTTTTAAATATCTACATTTTTTAATTTCATCACTTTAAAATTTAATTTATCTTTAAAAAATTCCTTTTTTGAGTAAAAAAAATTGTAAAACTTAATTTTGAAATTTCATCTAAATTGAACTTTTTATACGATTCCATTTTCTATATAAAATTACATTTTTAATAAGATTGGATATTTTTGCACTTCATTCACCTTGAACTGCCACATAATGTATCCTTAAACAACTAGCTTCACATAAGTCCACATACATTTGCATGTTGCTATGCGACAACCTCTAAATAATCGCAAAAGGTATGCAAGGAGGGATGATAGTGAGAGCTCATTTGTTAAGAAACAAAAAATCACGAGAGCCATTGGCCTTGTATCTGATGCACCTACATGCACACTTAGTAAAACAAAAAACAAATGGTTCGGCGAGTAAATGTGCGCTTGGCTCATGGCACTTTCAAACTTGAAAAACATCCACTGTAATTACCAGCATGTATTTAGTCGCAAATACAGTGTTGCCAATTTTCGTTATATGAAAATTGAGTGTAGAGACTTTGGAAGTCATTCAAAAGGTGACATTTGTGAGAGTCGATCCGAGTAAAAGGAAATATAACTGAAGAAATATCATAACTGTTGTTGTAAAAGTAAGAGAAAACTCGAGCACTCCGAGATCGTATATATCATAGACGCCTAGCGAGGCTTATTAGTGTTAAAAACTTTTCTTGACAAGCTATTTTTCTCCAGAGAAGTACAAACAGCGCGCGCGAGTTCCATTGATATTGAAGAACGTGGCTACGTTGCGAATAGCAACTAGTATTAAATATCCTCACATTTACTTCTTGTAGGGCGGTAAAAGTGCGGACAATACCAATGCGCTAAATTTTAATTGCTTATGCAGCATTCAAAATAGAATTCGCACTGAAATTAGGTAAGACATGGCCTAGGGAAATATTGCGCTTTGCTAAGCCACGTAAGCGTAGGAATATATTGCTAAAATTCTAAAGATAAGCTTAGTGACGCGTCGCGTTCGAGTGAACGCCGAAAGCGCAATGTTAACTGCTTGGCGCCAAACTAAAATTAGCAGTGCCCCTGATACATATCAGCGAGCGTGCGTTACATGATAGCGCTGACAACTAGCAATTACAAAGAACTGTATTAATTAAATTTGCATGCGCTGCAAAGACAAGCGCGCACACCTACAAAAGCACGCTCAAGCGCGCATAAATCAATTGAGCGCATTTATTATTTAATAAATAACAATTAAATGTGCAAATATTGTAATATGTATACGTCAATTACATTTTAAATTCAGTCAGTCTTTCGTTTGCAATCGCCCGCTTTGGATATTTGTTAGCGCGCCATGATCATTTCACACTTAACACGCGTTGGCATAGTCGCGCTCGTCGCTTTAGTATTGCACCAGTATTACTGTCACTGTCAGACGCACCTAGAGGAGCAGAGTTTTAGCAGAGCTGACTGCAATTTGATCGCAGCGCAGAACGCATGCAATTGCACATATGACGCGAAGTACGAATCAGCGAAAATTTTTTGCCGCAGCGCGGATGAGCGCACTGAAATATGGATATCTATTTATGAAAGGAGCTCTGTGGACATAACTTGCAGACACGCAGGCGATTCCTACGCCGTCATTACTGAGGAATTATTAGCGCGTTTGCCGCGCCTAGGCAGCATAAGCAAAGCCGATTTCTTGGCCATACATGAGTGCGTGCCATTCACGCCGCTGTTAGCGCGTTTGGGGTTAACGCAAAATGAAGTACTACATATTGATGGTCTGGGCAAATTAACGCAATTAACGGCGCAGAGTTTTGGTCACAACAGGAGCTGCTTGCAGAGCGTTGTCGATTTGGAGCTATCAGCGCAACCTGCCGGAGCACAAGCAGGGCAGCGCCTAAATGCTGACATATTCACTGATTTTTCAAATGTGCGCACAGTAAAAATCGACTTAAACATCACACAACTGGACGAGCGCATATTTTTACCGCTTGTCGCTACGCTCAATGATTTTACGTTCCTTGCCAAATTGCGCGAATTTCCCAGCGCCGCTATGTCACCGCTCCACCAGCTCCGTGCGCTGATGTTGATGCGTCATCAATTTGGTGATCGTTTACGTAAAGACGATTTCGCGCCGTTCAGATTATTGGAATATCTTACGTTGCTCAACTGTAACATAACCAAGCTGCCAGCGCGCATCTTTGCATCACTGCCAGCGCTTAGACATCTCACTTTGAACAAAAATGAGCTGCGCGCATTGCCGCCATCACTATTTGTGGCGCAAACGCAACTACAAAGCCTAGATTTGGGCGATAATCAATTAGCGTCACTGTCGCGCACACTGTTTCACCCTGCCACAAAACTAACGAGCTTAACTTTAAGCCGCAATCGCTTTGTTAAGTTAAGCGCGGAAATGTTGCCGCCACTAAGCGCGCTCACATGACTAAGTCTGGACAAAAACATGCTACAAACTATTGCAGCTGATAGTTTTGCGGACGCGAAGCACTTGCAGTTTCTGGAACTCGACAACAATCGGTTGAATTGGTCTAGTGCTGAGTCGTGTGCCGTGCTCGCTGGCATGTCCAGCTTATCTACACTTATCTTACAAAATAACACGCTGCAGCATATATGCGAACCGCTGCTTGCGCCCAATAATACGACCAGCAATCTGGATGCGCTCGATTTACGACACAATAAGTTCACACATTTGAGCGCGCCGCTGCTGCGCAAACTAAATAGCAGCAAGTTGCCGAAACAATTGTTCCTGTCGCATAATCCCTGGACGTGCGACTGTGGCGCGCAAACATTGCTCAATTTCGTCAAGTCAAATCGTGCGCGTTTGCCTGATGTATCGCACGTGCGCTGCGACGATGCAGAGCTGGCGCCGCTGATTGAACTATCCTACAATGATTTTTGTCTGCCTGACTTGGGCGTAAATGCAAAATACGTGTTGGGCTTGATTAGCCTATCGGCGCTCAGCCTAATGCTTATCATTACGGCGCTCTGCTATTATAAATACAAGCTGCAGCTACAAGTCTGGCTCTATGCGCATCAGCTGTGCCTGTGCTGTATCAGCGAAGCGGAGTTGGATCGTGAGCGCAAGTATGATGCGTTCATTTCATACGCTCATCAGGATGAGCATTTTGTTGAACATGAATTGGTGCCGGGCCTGGAGCAGGGTACACCCGCCTTTAAGGTGTGCATACATGCGCGCGATTGGTTGGCTGGCGCGTTCATAACCGAGCAAATTATCGACTCCGTGGAGCAGTCGCGGCGCACAATCATCGTTTTGTCGGAGAGTTTCATAGCATCGCATTGGGCGCGCATGGAATTTCGTATGGCGCATCAAAGCGCGCTCAATGAGGGACGTTCGCGCATTATTCTAGTGATCTATGGTGATTTAGTGAATATAGAGTTATTGGATCAGGAGTTACGTACGTATTTAAAGATGAATACCTACTTGAAATGGGGTGAGCCATGGTTTTGGGAAAAGTTACGCTATGCCATGCCGCATCCGACGCGCTTTTGGGCGCGTGCAGCGCGTGTAGCAGAACCTGACGAGATTCCTCTACAAGATTTTACGCCAAGCGCGTAAACAATGTGCACTCTCTGTTGTGTACTAATATTGCTAAGATTTGTGTTGAGTGCTGATATTTATTCCCAATCGAAGTGTGTTATATTATGATGAGTGTTTTGAAGTGTGATGGCAAGATAGATTATTTAAATATAGAAAAATATATATCAGCTTGTATAACATTTATATAGCGGGGAAATTTTTGTTGTAGTGCTGCCACATAGTTTTTTCTCACAAAAATGTATATTTATCAAAGTAACTTTTGTTAGTACTGTTATGTAATATTTTAACGAACATATTAAACGGCCTTATATTTTTATTTATTTTTGATGATTTTTGTTTTCGTAAAATATTTTTCACATTTCCCTCAGAATTACCGTTTAGTTTGAAAATTTAGTACAAAAGGCGTATTTTCTATCGTGCATTGAGTAATTTTTTATAAAAAAAAGTTCGACAGTTATATTTTGTGCATAAAATTTGAAGAAGTAATAAAATTTAGAGATGCCACCTTATTTAAAAAAAAAATTATCAAAAAAAATCTAAGCTGCAAATCTTAAAATTATTTTTTTTACTGCATTATCGCCAGTGGCTTAAAAACAGTGTTGCCACATTTTCCAACCTACAAAAAAATTAATTAAATATATTGCTTATTTATAAGAAATATATTTTGATATTTTACCAGCACTTCTTGTGCTAAAAAAATTTCCTATATTTTTTTACTTTAACGGTTAGGTGGCAACGCTATTTCGTAGTTTTCGTATATTAGTTAAACAGAAATCCATTGCTTGTTGCTTTATCAGTATTATATTTAAAATTTAAAGGGAAGGGGTGAAAGCCCACAGTGTTGCCATATTGTTTCTTAAAGAACAAAAATGGATTTTCTTGGTTATATAAAACTAAATAATTTTCATATTTGATGCTTTTACAATTTAGTTTTGTAAAAATGTTGATGCATTTGCATATATTAAAACAAAATTACAAAAGAAAAACGAAAACATAATAAAAAAAATTTTAAATAAAAAAATTAAAAAAAAAATTAGAATAAATTAAAAAAAAAAATAATAAATAAAAAATAAAATAAAAAAAAAAAATTTAAACTAATGAAAAAGTAAAAAATAAAAATTAAAAAAAATAAAAATTTGAATAAAAAAATAAATAAATAAAAAAATTAAAAAAAATAAACCAATGAAAAAAATTAAAAAACAAAAATTTTTAATTTGTACAAAAAAAATTTAAAATACAAAAAATTATATATAAATTGGAAAAAAATTTTTCATTTATATAATTTGTTAAAAATTTTTCATTATCAAATTTTCATTTTTGTTGGGATTTTTATAATTATTTTATATTTGAAAATTTTTCAATAATGAAAAATCTTAAAAAAATAATATTTTACCAACATTTTCCCTCCTAAAAATACATTTTTTGTTAGAAAAGTTAACGTTGAACAATTCAAAAATTTTCTTTAACTAAAATAAAATTTTTTCTAAAATGTATTTAAACATTGGAAAAATTACTTGGTACTACCAGAATTCTTAATATTTCTCATTAATTATAAATCTGACAAGATTAAAATTTTTCGAAAAGTTTTTGTTTAAAAAATAAAAAATAAAAAATATGACATATTTGAAGGGTTTACGTTTTTTTAAACAAAGTAGTAAGTAAGTAAGTAGTATTCAAAATTTTAATTAAATTTTTTTTATTTTAATATTTTTTTTCAAAATTTTAAATAATTTTTTTTTTACTATTAATAACTATTTAATAAAATATAACAAATTTGAAGGGTTTCATTTTTTTTTTAATAAAGTATTAAGTTTGCATATCAAACATTTTTAATAAAAAAATAGTAATTACATTTTTTTATTTTAGTTTTTTTTTTGCAAAATTTTACATTAATTTAATTATATTTAATTTTAATATTTTATTCCAAAATTAAAATTTTTATTTTAAAAAATTATTGGTTCTATATCAATAATTATTAAATTTTTATATTTCCTATATTTGCGCTGTCATATTGATTTCTGCTTAAATTTGGTTCTCTTCCCTCGAACGGGTGACATAAACTTTCCCACATTTCCCAGCGATCGCAGCATTCTGCTTTATTGCGGTTTCAAAGGAAACTATAAGTGCATACATACAGTTTACAGATATGTACTTAAATGTAGTGCAACAACAAAAGCAATTATACAGCACACATTCCAATATTACACACACATACACATACTCGCTTGCATTGCAAGGCAACGAATGTACAGTTATTTATCCATATTTTTATGGCTCTTATCAGCAATGCATTTAAATGAACTTCGAGCCGGCATACCAAATGTTTTGAACTATATAAATACACATATGTTTTCAGTACACTTACATATATACATATGTATGTATGCGTGCGTAAGTATGTATATGTTGTGCCACTGCATTTCCGCGTGCGTGTTTTTGCTCTTCACTTTGCTTTAAACTCTGTTTTGCTGCGTTCGCATGCCACTTTCATGCAGCACTTCATTCCACTTCGCTACACATTCCACACCGAACGGAGCAAAGTTTGCATGCTCATACTATATACGAAGTTTTTGCACACAGGGTTATATTTTTAAGCGAAATGGAAATTTTTCAAATATTTATTTTAAATTTTGTGGAGAAACGTGGTTGAAAATAATAACCTCCTTTAGACATTGCTAATGCCGGCCAAGTATTATTTTTATTTACACTTGATAAAAATTAAAAAAAAAATTGTATTATTAAAAAAATTTTGAAATTAAAAAATAATAATTTTTAAAAATATTTTGAATATTTAATAAACATTTTTAAATTATTTTGAATATTAGCTAAAAAAACTTATAAAAAGAAATCCAATATAATAAATTAAAATGAAAATTAGAAATTAAAAAAAAAAAAAATTGAAAGTTTAATAAAAAAAATTTTGAAAATTTTATTAAAAAAAAATTTGAATAAAAAAATTTTAAAAATTCAATAGAAAAAAATTATTAATAAATTTAATTTTAAATAATTTAATTTAATAAATAACTAAAATTTCAAAAATTTAATAGAAATAAATTATAAAATTTAATAAATTTAATTTTTAAACTAAAATTATTAATGAAAAAAATTTGAATATATAATCTGAAAGCTTTGTAAAAATTTGATAGCAAATTTAAAAAGTCAATCAACAAATTTAAATTTTGTACTTAATTTTTGTTTACAACATTTCGTAGTCAGACTTGCCACCTAGCTTGTTAAAAAGAACTTATTACTTCTCTTAATAAATTCCATTCTAGCTTACATGTGCATTTATTATTAATTAATTTAAACAAATTTTAAAATAAAGTGGAGGTAGTTGCCAGATGTTTACTTTATATAATAATTTGCCAATAATTTTGCCACACATTTTCAGTAAATGAAACTGTTTGCTAAAATCCAAACAATTTTAAGAAATTTTTTTTTAAATTTAAACAAATTTAAAAAAAGTGGACGTAGTTGTTTACTTTATATAATAATATTATTTTTATTTTCAGAAATAATTTTTTGCGTTGTTTGACAGCCATGGTATTTTAATAATAATAAAATAGATTATAGATTATAAATTTATAAATTCAAGTTGGGGTTGCCACACATTTTCGGTAAATGAAATTGTTTACTAATATCCAAAAATGTTTGGCATCCGTATTAATATAACTTTTCATACAAAAATTTGTTTAATTTAAAAAAATTTAAAAGAAAGTGGACGTAGTTGCCAGATGTTTACTTTATATATTATTTTTTTTATTGTTTTTTTTTTTACAATTGTTTTTTTGCGTTGTTTGACAGTCATAGTTTTTTAATACTAATAAAATAGATTATAAATTCTAGTTGGGGCTGCCACACATTTTCGGTAAATGAAACTGTTCGCTAATAACCAAACATTTTTGGCATACGTATTAATAATACTTTTCATACGAAAATTTGTTTAATTGAAAAAAATTTTAAAAGAAAGTTGGACCTAGTTGCCAGATGTTTACTTTATATAATAATTTTTTTTCATATTATTTTTGCGTTATTTGGCAGTCATAGCTGTTTAATAATAGTTTATAATAATTTATTAAAATAATATTAAAATAATATATTAAAAATTTAGTTTGCGCTGCCACATATTTTCAGTAAATGAAACTTTTTCTAATATCCAAACATTTTTGGCATGAATATATAAATACTTTTAAAACAAAAATTGTGTGGTGCCACATATTCGAAAATTTTTATAAAAATTTACACGCAGTTGCCATATTTTATTCCATATTTTTATATTGTTTATATAATATTATTTGCAATTTGCAGCATCAAAATCATTCATTCCGGTAATTGATTGCGATCTTTTATTTTATAAATCAAATATCTCTAAAAATTTAAAATGGTGTTGCCACCTATTTGTTACATTGTAAATTCCAATATATCTCTAAATGTGGTATTTTTCTAATATACATACATATATATAATTGGAAAAATTTTAAGAAAATATCCAAATGAGTTGCCACATAATTTTCATTACTAAAAAATATTCCAATGAGGTTGCCATACAATTTTCATTATTAAAAAAAATAATAGGCTTGTCAATTTGTTTTATTATTTATTTAAATTCTGAAGAAAAGTTCGAAAATATTTAAAAAGCGTTGCCACATAATTTTTATTAAAAAAAAATCTATCGTATCTAAATTTATATATGCATATATTACAAACTATCAGGCATGCTAGCCTACATTTTACACTCTCTCTGTTTTCCTTCTCATTGTTCTTGTTGTTGTTGTTAGAAAACAATGTTTTGACCAAAATGCACTTGTTTTCGAAAACTTCTCAGCAAATACTTAAAAAGTTAAGCATATCTGCCATTAGTACTTGTCTGCGCTTCGTCGCTGATGTTTTCTCTGTCGTTCTTAAGGTTGTGTGTGTGTGAAGGATATTTGTAATAGCAAATTTACGCTTGTCGCCTGCCGATTGCAAGCAATTGAAGTTTTGTGTTTTGCGGTTTGGCAATTGAATAGAGTCGCCACTGCCAATGAAGTTGTGGTCAATGTAAACATGTGTAGCTGGTGAATATATTGCAGGATTGTATTGTTGTCCCGAAAGTTTTCTTGTTTTGAAAAATCTGGAAATTCTACATTATTGGCTACGATTTTCTATTCATTGTTAAAAAAAACTGATTTCATTCTTGAAACTTAAACAAAAAAATATTTTTATAAAGACGAAATTTTTTTATAAAGAAATTTTTGGATAAAAAAAATTTGGCTATTTCATGTATTTTAGATAGAAAAAGTTGTCTATAAAATTTAAATTAAAAAAAATATATTTTTTTTGATAAAAAAATTCATATTTAACGGAAATTTTTTTTGTAAATATACAAAATATAAATTTAATATATTATATTATAATACTTTTTAAAGCGTAATTCATCCTCTGAATCTTATTGATTTAAACAACTCATACGAATTTTGTACAATTGACCTCTGTAACGGGAGTTCAACTAGACTTCAACTACGCTAAATAGCTTCAGTGGCTATTGCCTAGGCTCACACTCAGTACACGCGCACTCATATGCACCACATGTCATATTTATAGACGTATGTATATATGTATGTGTAGGTGTATATATGAATTTGGCTGACTGTTTTATTTTGATTGCCCACACTGGCAGCGCTTTGTTTAAATTTCATTCATTTTGATTGGATTAAATTCCGTTCTAAATTGTTTTGATTCAATTAGTTTGTGAATTGTTTGGCAGCTGCGTTTGTCTACTAGTATGTCACGAATTATACAATCAGCGCCATGTATGTGTGTAAATATGCGTGTGTGCGATGCGGCTGTGCTCGGCAATTTTCCACTCGCTTATGAGTGGTTTAATTTGTCAGCCTTTCGCTGGAACCTACGCAGCAAACTCTCGCTTTATAAACATGACAAACGTGTAGCGGCGTAAAAATGATGCGCACAGGAGAAGCCAGCGCGAAATATTTGCTGTAGTGTGCTATGGTATGTGTGTTTTATACCTCAGTGGAGCTAATGTATGTGATCGATTCGATTCATTTCTATTAGTTATGTTTTTTAGCCTATTTAGTACCTTAGCAGAGCTGCTAGACGTCATCGATTCGCCATTTCTCTGCTCGCTATATTTGTAAGCGCTACATCGCAAGTGCTGCCATTATGTTTGAACAGTTGGTACAGTTTCTTCGACTCACTACTCGCTAAAGTACTGTGAATCGAACACACAGTCGTGACAAATGGGCTCATAAACTCATAAGCTTCGGCTGCAACTATGGACTTGAATTTTCTACGGGGTGCACAAAATACGCGAAATCAAGTAAAATTGGCCGGAATTTAATTAAAATTATGGTAATGAAGGTTGTAAATGGCTAGTTATTCTATTTCAGTGAAACTGTGACTAAAGCTGAAATATTTCTGACAAAAGAAAAAATTTAAAAACAAATATTTGCTATCAAAGTTATTCTTTTATGTAAAAATAATCTAACTTTTTTCTGATTTTTTTTTTTTTTTTTGAATTGAATATACATATACATACATACACTTTTTATCAAAAAATTATATTCAAAAATATTATTAAATATTATTTGAAAATATATTTTGTATCTTAATTGATGTTTTCAAAACATATTTTTTTATTGAAAAGTTTTTGTATATTATATTGATTTTCCAAAACATATTTTTTAATGAAAATTTTTTTATTTAATTTTTTAACTAAAAAATATTTTATTTCAAAATTTTCTTTTATCGCCAAAAAATAGATATATTTTTTATCAACAATTTTTTTCAATGTAAAAATACAAATTTTGTTTTTTAAAAAATATTAATTTTTTTTTAATTTAGTATCATCTAAATCAATTTTACTTTTATCTAAAAAAAAATAGTTTTTATCAAAATTTTTTTTTAATATTAATACTTTTCTTTTTTAACAATTTTCGAAGAAAATATATAACTATAAAACAATTAAAAAATATAAATTTTTTTATCCAGACATATCTTTTTCTACAAAAAAATTTTTTTCATCAAAAATACATATATTAATTAATTTTTTTTATCTAAAAATACATATTTTTTAAAGATATTATTTTAGTAAAACATAAATTTTTTATCCAAATTTTGTTTTTTATGTTATTTTATTAAAAAAATATTTTTTTACACTTTTTTCTTCAATTTAAAAATAAAAATATTTGTATCTAAAAAATATTTATTTTATATCAATATTATTATTTCAATTTTACTTAAATCGAAAAAAAATATTTCTTAAGTAAATGTTTTTTTGTAAAATATGAAATAAAATAAAATATTTTTTTAACAAATTTCGCAAAAAATATATATTTTTTATCAACACTTTCTACTATCTAAAAATCAGATTTTTTAACTAAATTTTTGTTTGGCTTTATATAATATATAATATACATATGTATATAAATATATAATATATATAAATATATAATATATAAAGCTGAAGAAGAATATAAAAGAATTAAGAATTTGTCCTGAAAATTCCTTCGTTCTTGAACTCTCAAATTTGTATTTGAAAACTAAATAAATAGAACTTTTTTATGTTGCAACTAAGACCACGAATTCTCTCCACACATCTTCAAACCAAGTTTTGATGAAGCTATGAGCCTAAAGACCTCAGCTGAAAGTAAAGTAGTCTTAACTTCCAAAGAAAAGTTTTACGAAGCTCATCTCAAAAGTTACCTCACATCACCTAGTACACAAATTACGGCGGAGCACAGCTCATAATTTTCTACAACAGTGGTCAAATTTGACCTAGAGTTTTGTCGATCATTTTGTTGCAAGTTGAATTTATTTGCCTACACTTCTTCCGTACCTGAGCTTTATGACTATATTAACTCCAAATCTGCCCTTTCAATATTTTGTGTGAGTTTTTTTCTCTTATTTTTGGACTTCATTGCTCGTTAGACTTTATAGGTTGTAGAAAGCAGGTCTGACTACAAATAGTCACACTTCCGTCATCATAAGTCTCTGAGTCTGAGAGCTGGCAAGTCCCCTTAGGTGTTCTCAGTAACTATTAGGCAGCTCACTATTATCATATGACATAAAAGATCTTTAAAGTAGCTTCTCCTTACCATTTTTAATAGGCTTTGGCAAATTTGGGCTGAAGATATGTGACATCTCGCATTAATTTTTCGAAGAAATCTTTCCGCTGCGTTTTGAGGTTATATTTTAGCAATTTCAGTTTACCATAAATATCGATTTTTCAAAAAATTTCTGACAGCACACAGTACTTTTCAGCGTAAAATAAAATTTGAAATTTATTTATAAGCAAATTTCCTGAAACTGACACACACACAAATTACTCCTTCCTGTCATTAACATTTTACGAGTCCCTTTGCTTGGGCGATAACCAGTGAACGTGACTGACGGACATACGTACGCTGAGTGGCTTTCTTTTTGTTTGTATATACATATGTATGTGCATGCTTCCTCCTGTGAATGGCATGCATTTCTAGGCCAACGCCAACGGATTCTTGTTAGTTTAGATTTATTTATTTTTTCCAAGTTTTCTAAGTGTCTAAGTGCCTTACGCTTATATACAGATGTATATATATATGTATACTCTTGACAGGCTATAAGTTCGTGCTCGCTTGCCGAATGCAACGCTGAGTGCAACTTTGTGTGTGAGCGACGAAGCTGTCCAACTCGGTGCTGGGAAAGGCAGGAAAGCGAAACGAAATGTAAAAAATTGCAATTTTCAATGTGCCAATTATGAATTGTGGAAATTAAAAATGAAAAATAAACAAAGAAATAAATTGAGTGAAATTGAAGAGTGAAGAGAGGGAAAGCGAAACGGAAAGATAGGAAATAGTAAATTTGTAGAAGGGAAAATCCGAGAGTCTTAGGAGTTTAGTGCAAATAGAATGTAATATAAATAACTTAGTTGGAAACTAGGTCGTGCGATTTGCCACATAAAGTGGGTAACGGGAGAAAGGCATCTGATGATTAAATTTGATAATTTTGTACAACTCTGTATTTACTCATTTACTTCAAGACTTCATGGCTATAGGCAGTAAATTTGCAGCAAATGTCAAGGTGCAAAAAATGCCAATGTGAACAAAGGAATTTTAATGAATATTGAAGAAAAGAGAAAAAATGGTGTGCAAGTAGTTGCCAAGTAGTATTATTAAAAAATAAGAACCGGATATTCATTAGTTTTTAAATGAAAAATTTAGAATCAAAAAAAGTGGTGACAGATTTAATCAAGAGTTATTAATACACAATTAAAATTTTAATAATGTTTAAAAAAATTTTAATTTTAACAGATTTTTGGTTATAAAAAATAGATAAATTGAAATAACAATAAAAAAAAATCGAAACAATTTCAAAAAAAAATTTGGAAAATATTTTTTTAAAAATTTAAAACGTTTTTGTTAACAAAAAATTATTTAAATTAAAAATAATACGTAAATAATATGAAAAATGTTTTTTTGAAAAACGTTTCTAACATTGGAAAACAAGATAAATTGAAATAACAATAAAAATAAATCGAAACAATTTAAAAAAAATTTTAATATTTTTTATAATTTTAAAACGATTTTGTTAAATAAAAAAAATTATTTATATTAAAAATAATAATATGAAAAATGTTTCTAAAATTAAAAAAATATATAAATGACAACAACAAATGTTTTTTTTTCAAAAAATCTGACAAAATTTTCAACAGTTTACAACATTTTGGGTACAAAAACAAGTTAAGATGAATTGTAAATAAAAATAATTCAAAGAAAAATATGAAGAAATTTTGAGAAAAAGTTTACAAATTTTGGAACAAAAAATTAATGATTTTTTTTAAACGGTAAATAAAAAGAATGAATATGTCATATTTTAAAACTTTTTAAAATAATTTTTATAATTAAAAAAAAAAATACCACGAATAATAAAATTAAAAATAAAAATCGATTTTTCAAATTCATAATTAAAAAAAGTTATAACAATATTAAAATTAAAATCGCAAAAATTAAAAAATTGTTTAAAAACATATTTTTTGAATTCAATGTAAAAAAATATATCAATTAAAAATTTTCAAATATTGACATAAATTTGTTTTTCAATAATTAAAAAAATAAAATTTCAAAAATGTTAATATATTTTTTATTTTTCAAAGAAAAAAAATGTTTTTTTAAATTAAAATGATTATAAATTAAATTTATTTTAATAAATTAATTACCAAAATAACTTTAGATAGTAAAAAATTAACTGTTTCCTTAACAATTATAAAAAAGTTAATATAAAAATTAAAATTAAAAATGAAAACAGATGTTTCAGAAGTTTAAAAATTAAACTAAAAAATTAAATTTTTTTTTAATATTTTTCTTAAATAATTAACCGCTTTCTGCATAATTTTTAAAAAATTATAACAATATTAAAAATTAAAACCATTAAAATTATTAAAAATTGTTTAAAAACATTTTTTAAATAATTTTTTTTTTTATTATTTATTTTTTAATAATTTATCAAGTTTGAAAAAAAGTTTCAAGCCTGTTGACATATTTTTGGTTTGTCATTATTTAAACATTAATAATTTCAAACATTTTGAAATATTTTTGATTTTCGAAAACACAAAATATTTTTTTAATTCAAATTATTATAAATTAAATTGGTTCTAAAAAGTTAATTACCAATATAGCTTTAAATAGTAAAAAATAACTTTTTTTCTCTACAAACATAAAATAATAAATAATAGAAATAAAGAAAAATATAAAAATTGAATAATAATAAAAGAAAATAAAAAAAAATAAAAAATAATAAAAAAAAAATTAAAAAAAATAAAAAATAACAAAAAAAAATTAAAAAAAATAAATAATAATAAAAAATAAAATTAAATTAGAAATGAAAATGAATTTTTCAAAAATTTAAAATTTTTTTTGAAAATAATTTTCAATTATTTTTATTTTTAACTTAAAAATTTTGATGTTTAAATTTTTTTCTTTTAATTTTCCGACACAAAAAAAGAATATATTTATTTTTATATTACCAAAATAATTTTTAATTTCCAAAATCAAGAATAATGAAAACATAGTTTGCCAGGCTATCAGCTTTTCTTTGTCAAAACTCCGCTCAGACAGCTTTCCAAACATTTTTTTTGTGTTTTTATTATTTTCCACTATATTTCTTCCCCTTCAACACATAACGGTGCACTGTTTTGACATATTATTTACAAAGAATCACTGAGAATGCAAGAAAAAGAGCGCAAAAAGGCAACACTACCTGCAGTTGCAAAACATTGTGTAGAAAACTCGAAGGTGTGTTGCAGCAGCCAGCAACTGTAATTGAAACCGTAGCGCTTGTTAGCATTTAAATATCAAATTAACGAAGATTAAGTAAAAATTGGCATAATAAAAAAGTAGAACGCTAACAGTGCACGTTTAAAGTAAGCGAGTTGTGCAAAACAAATATATGTAAAGTGGCAGATTGCAGCTGCTGGTGACAGGCTTTGTGTGTCTAAGAAGCAGCATTCATGATATTGGAGACAGCCGAGAGCTAGTGATGCTCCAGCAAATGCAACAAAGCTGAAGTTGCGCGAAAAAAAGTGCGGACTGAGCGCTTTTTTTTTAACTGGCATGCATGCATTCAGCCAAATAGTTATTAAAGTCTACAGGTATGCGATTAAAAGTATGCACTTCAAGCTTACCACAAATAAATACAACAAAAACGCCAATGCGACGCGCAACAAAGTCAGCTTGTAGCGCTTGCTATAGAATAAAATGCATTAAAAAGGCAAAAACGCAAAAAGGAAAAAAATCTGCTTGCCACAAAAACTTGTCAATGCTATTAACAAGCAATCACGATAAAAGGAGTTGCCAAACCGGTTATATTTTTCATTAACTTTGATGACTAATTGACAGCTCTGGCACGTCGCTGAGGATCTGCCACAGTAGTGGCGCCGCGAAATAGTAAATTCCTATCAGCTTTTAGTGCGGGCATAAACTGAGTGCATGAAAGTGTGCAAAAAAAAAGTTATAGGAAAATATTTTGCTTTTTATAATCACTGTCGAGCTGTCGCAGGAAGACATGAAAATGCAACTGTGAGTTTAATAGTTTTATGAGCTCGCAAATAGGTGAAGTGGCTATGCTCTATCTAACTATTTCCAATAAACAAGCGAGCGGGAATGTAAAATTTAAAATAAATATATGAAGCGAAACTTTCGAAAAAACTAGTAAAATGTTGCAAGGTTACCATATAAAAAAAAATATAAAAAAATGAAAAAAAAAAAAAAAAAAAAAAAAAAAAAAAAAAAAAAAAAAAAAAATTAAAAAAAAAAAAAAAAAAAAAAAAAAAAAAAAAAAAAAAAAAAAAAATTAAAAAAAAAATTTAAAAAAAATTAAAAAAAAATTAAAAAAAAATTTAAGAAAAAAATTATTTAAAAAAAATTAAAAAAAGTAAAAAAATCTTTTATCGGAAATCAAATTTTGGGTATTATAATTTCTGAGAAAATCAAAATATGACGATGCTTATCGAATAAATTTTTAGTTTTGATCACAATATCAAAAGAACTGCATCGTTGTTTCATAACATATCGACCTTTTCCTTATTTTTGACAATAAAATGAAATGAACGCACCAGAGTTTCGTAAATTTCCACCTACCAATGGAAACTTGTCTAAAATTTAACGATTTGGACCTCGAGGTAAGGAAGTAATAGTGTTGTGTGATTTTCTAAAGCCCAGTTAAGTCAATGAGTCCTAGAATAGCTAACAAAAGTCAAAGAACCTAGAAAATATTTAGGGCTAGGAGGCGGGAAGAAGCATATATATTCAAAAATAAAAACAGTTCGGTGTAGATTGAGTTATTATTCTTCTCCCTTACTAAACCTCTTCTTCATTCCCGTCTAAAGGCTATTGTAACTAGGAAGTTGCAATTGAAAACTAAACTTAGAATGTAGTCTCATCTATTTAGTTTTATTTCAAACTAGTTCGGGATATCGCTATATCTATATTTTTTATTGTTTAACTTCTTATCTCCTTGATTCTTATAGCAGAGAATGTTGCTACTTTTTGTATGAAAATATATTCTCAGATCAAAGCTTCATATGTAAGAATTGGTCTAATCATAGCCGTATCCATCCACATGAATATATTCCGATTTGGTCCACAGTTCCATAATTATTATTTTTTGCTTTTGGAAATTAAAAATCAAAAAATTAAAAAAAAAAATGCGGCAACCCCAGCAGTTATTGATTTTATTTAACTATTTCAAGTTTTTATTAAAAGCAAAGTTTTAAGCATGAAAAATATAAAAATTTCAATAACCTCAAAAACGCGTTAGTGGGTGTTAACAGTTATAAATTATAACTTAGGGTTATAAAAGTAGTTATGTGGTCATGAATTATTTCTTTTATGAGCATGTACGTGCTTCAAATTTATTGTTTTATTTTTCAAAATTACAAATCGGTCGCTGGAAAATATATTACGGCAGTAATATTAAAATTGGGCATAAATATTTAATGAAATTGACTGCACTCAAGCAGCCAGAATGCAATAAAAGACGGTAATAATATAACAGAATGAAGAAAATATGAAAAATATGCCAAAGCAGTGAAAGCACAGTTAATTTTTTTTATTTGACTATTTTACATTTTTTTTGTATAATTTTGGTTTTTATTTCTTTATATGATATTTTATTTTTTTATTTAGTTTTTATTTTTTTTAGTATATTTTTAATTTTTTTGTATAATTTTGGTTTTTATATCTTTATATGATTTTTAATTTTTTTAATAATTTTTTTTTTTCTAAAAATGATTTTTTATTTTTTTGTAACTTTTTTTTAGTTTTTGTATTATTATTATTATTTTTTGTTCCTTTATATGATTTTTTATTTTTTTATATATTTTTTATTGTATTTTTTATTTTTTTAGTATATTTTTTAACATAATTTTTTTCTTCTAAAAATTGTTTTTTTATATATTTTTTTTCTAAAAATTATTTCTTATTATTTCTTATTTTTTTTAAATTTTTTTTTATATTTTTTTATTTTTTTTTATTTTTTTTTTTTTTAATTTTTTTAATTTTGTATTATTATTATTATTTTTTTGTTTAATTTTCCAATGTCCGCCAGTAATTCTTCCGCTCCTTTTATTTATTCACGCACATAAATATTAAATTTGTTCACCTTTAACCCACCACTGACGCACATTATACACACACACACATACATGCATGGCACACACAAGACATAAATGCCCAACAAATCTACACAACTTCCTTTTCAACTATTTCCGTATGCAGCAAATCTTTGACGCTGCCACACCTGGCACGCACGTGACCTCAAAGTGTAAGGAAAACAAGCGGAAGAATTAAATATAGCAGCCGGCAGCAGGCAGCAGAGTGGGGAAAAGTCAAGCGTACAATAAAATCTATGCTAAAAATATATGTGGACACAAATAGGAAAGTGTGGATGGCAAATGTGTAGGTAGCACATAGCGCGTACACTGTAGAACTGTAGAGCGCAGCTGGCGCAAGCATAGCGTTGCCAACTGCATGCAAATGCCATATATACATACATTGTTGCTGGCAGTCAAGGTAGGCAGGCAGCGTGTTGAAATTTGTACGGAATTTTCTTCATGCGCATTTTCTTAGCTGCTAGCCGCGTCCGGCTTCTTATTGCATGCCATATATACTGCTAATACAAACACGCATACATATATACATAAATATATATTATGTTTGTAAGCCCATATTTGCTTACTATAAATGCGAATATATGCAAATCACGTGACAATTGTACTTTAATACTAAATTCAAATTGAGTTTCAATTACACGTAAATTCGCTTTTCTTATGGCCTCACCGCTGGCCCGACGCCTTACACTTCGCTGCACTTCTAAATAGTTACATAAATGCATGGACATTCAGTGGGTTTCCTTTTTGTGTCGCACGTACGGGCTTTTTGCTCATAAAGGCGTGTTCATAAAAAAATCACTAATTTATGCATTGAAATGTGCAATGGAGCGGAAGTAATTTTCCGCATTTTTCTTTGTAAACTTCACCAAGGACTCAAAGTGTGCGATTGTTGGTGTTTTATATGCACAATTTCTTCAAAAAGTAAGAGATACTTAGCGAAAAAATCAACAAACTTATATATTTTGATATTATTGTAGAATGAATAGTAGACCATAGCGGGCCAAAAAAAAAATAAAATGACCTTCAGTGGTGTAAACGAAGCATATGCAATTTTTTCATATCAATCAGTGGTGTAAACGAAGCATTATGCTCTAATTTTCATATGAAGTCTATAGAAGATACCTTTTTTAGCATTATTCAAGCCAAGCGATGTCAAAAGATCTTCAAAAAAAGCAATATGATATAATTACATAGATCAACTAAGGGTGTGTTTACACAGTCCAGAGTTTGAGCCAATTCATTTTCCTTTTTTATTTGTTATTTTGAAATAATTTGTCAATTTTAAGCTTTGTATGTAACGCCAATTAATCATATAATACAATCAGAGCGCTGTAAAATAATCTTAACGCTACAAAAAAATTAATTGTAGTAAGTCATATAGCATTATTTACGTGTAAACTGACCTTAAGGCCAACATTAATTTAGACAATAACGGAAAAAGGTTGCACATACCATACAATATAATCAGAGCTCTCTAAAATGACCTTAAGGAGAAATGAAAAACTATTACGACTAACCCAAGTAGCACCTTCCACGTGTAAACTGACCTTAAAGCCCAAATTAATTTAGATAATAATTGAAGAAAGTTTCATATACCAAATAATATATATTAAGCATAAATAAAAAAATATTAGGAATAGCCCAAGTAGCACTTTACACGTATAAACTGATCTTAAAGCCAAAATTAATTTAGACAATGACAAAATGAAGTTGTATATCTCATATAAAACTATTTAATACATATCCAACAGTTTTATAGAAATGTGTAATCATCACCTAAAAATTACAGATTGTAAACACACCTTAAGCCTGAAGCAAATTAAAAATTTTAGAAAAGTAGAAAATAATATCAAAAGTCAAAATTTAGTCTCGATTGTTAATGTAAATTCTCTAAAAATGGTCTAAATTGTACTTACTTCTAAGCAAGAACATTTTAAGTTGATAAACCCTGAGACCCATATAATTCTATTGCTAAAACTGTGTCAGAGTAGTTTCTGTACAAAAAATGCAACCATGCATTTTAAATCTTCACAGCATCACTGCATTATTCAGCCTATTGCAGCAGCTTTCGCAGAATTCGCACAACCTACGCACGAAGTGCAACAGGAAGTGAGCGCCTTTAGTCAAATAAGATTCGATTTTGCCGCACATTTGCCGACGTTGTCTTGATTAATGAAATTATTCGGTTTTTATTTTTTTGTTGTTATTTGTTATTGTGTCTTGGCCTGTGGGCAGTATAAGCGTAGCTGCCTCAACCAGTAACACATTTTTAAACAAATAAGCAGACGGCAAAGTGGCGAACCAGTGTTGCCCACGCGTATTGCAATGTGAAGCCAAAAAATAAGTAAAAACTCTGGCCGAAAATTCAGCAAATTTAGACATGCCAGCACAAGTTGAGCGCCACTAGCAATTTGAATTTTAAATGCAAATTTTATTGGGTTAAATACCATATATGGCGGGATAAAATTTTGCAAATTTTCTTGCTTATATTTTTTGCGATTTTTATCGGGCAAAGTTTTAAAATTTTAAATACTGTATTTAAGCTGAAATCACTAGATATATATACTAGCTAAATTTGGAAATTGTGACACCACAAGCCTACGCTAAAAGTATCGCTAAAGGATAGTGAAACTTGATTAATAACTTGGTGACTATTAGACAGCGTTGGGCTTAGAAAATAAGCTTTTTTACCATTTTTGTAAAAGTAAAACGCAAAGAATACGCGGCTCATTTTAAGCTGAAGAAAGGCTTTCTCTCTTCCATCACATTTTAAATTAATACTAATAAGCCAAATGCTATGAAATAACTATTGAACTTGTGGAACACCATTTCTTTTATACCAAATATTAATACTTTTTGCTTTTTTTAATACTTGGTAGGCATAAAGTAACCTTCTAAGTTTGATTAGGTCTTAAAAAGTGTTCAACTTGTTGAAGACGATTTATTATAAACACAATTCTGAACTGAATTAATTTAGCACTAATATAGATGTCAGAATCGGTAGTTGAATAGCTTTGTTGGAAGCAAAAGTCAAAACCGGGAGCATATTTTTTATTAGAAGGAAACACTTTCTTAGTTTAGGCTCATTTTAAGCCAGTATTATTTAGCCAGATTAATTTAAAGAACTTTTGAACTTGTGGAACACCATCTATTAAATAAGGAATATAGACTTGCTTGACTATTTTTCCGTATATTGCCTTTCTTAAATATTTATATATTAAAAATTCTTGAGCTAGTGGAATACTACTTATTGAATATTGAATTTTGGACATTTTACTGAATTATAATAATTTTTTTACATATTCGGACGTATATTCGAGAGGTGTAGAGCTTTGTCGAAAGCAAAAACAAACATTTGAAGCATATTTCAAATTGAAGAAAAATGTTTTTAACTTTAGACTCATTCGAACTCAGAATTATTGAATCAAACGAGCTTAAAACGGTTTTGAACTTGTGGAACACCACTTATTAAATAAAGATTATAGGTTTGCTTGACTAGTTTGCATAATTTCTGGCCATATCTTTCTTTTATCTGGTCAATAAAACCTTAAAAACATTGAACTCCTGGGAACTTCAGTGTAATTTTTTGTTTTTTTACTGAATTGTAATATTTTGGTATTATTCCTGGATTAGCACAGAATTTTTGTTTTTTATTGATTTGAAATAATTTGGTATTATTTTTGACGTTATATCGTTGTTAGAAGCAATTACCTGAACCTTAACCTTTTTTGAATAGAAAATAAAACTCCTGACTTCAGAGTCAAGTTAGGTCAGTAGCATTGTATCAAACGAGCTTAAAACTTGAGCTTGAACTTGTGGAACTCCATTTGTAAAATAAGGAGTATGAATTTTCTTGTCTATTTTAAATAATTTATGGCCTATATGACCTTTAATAGATAGATTAAGTCGTTAAAAATCATAAACTTGTGGAACGCCATATATTAAATGCTGACTTTTGGTTAATTACTGAATTGAAGTAATTTGATATTATTCCCGATGTTATATCCAGAGCTGTTAGAAGCCAATAGTGAAATCTGAAGCTTATTTTAATTGAAAGAAAGTACTTTCTTACTGTGGACTCAGGTTATATTAGCAGTATTAGATCAAATGTGTTCAAAACAAGTTGTGAACTTGTGGAACACCACTTATAAAATGAAAAGCATTCATTTTTAACCTATTTCTATGGTCATATATTAACTGTATTAGATAAATCAATTCATAAAAGGTATTGAACTTGTGGAACACCACTTATAAAATGAAGAGCATTAATTTTTGACCTATTTCTGTGGTCATATATTAACTGTATCAGATAGATCATGTCATGAAAAGTCTTGAACTTGTGGAACACCACTTATTAAATACTTTATATTTGTAAATTTTTTGAATTAAAATAATTTGGTATTATTTATGAGAGATAACATATTCGTTTAGATTATCTTTTGAGGTTTTTGGTTTTTATTATTCTATAAAAATATTCTACATCAAATTTGAGCATATACTTAGTCACGTGGGTTTCTTTTATGTATATTTTTCGCCGATTATGGCTTCATTGCTCGCTAAAATTACTGCAACCTGCGAAAATCTCTCAACATATACATATAGGAGATAGAATATTTACCCCAGTTGATTTCACAAATTGTAATGCAACTAAAAGCACTGTAGTGACATGCCAACAACAACTATAAAATTGCCACATTTATGCATAGTCAACGCTGTATTTGTGTGTGTTTCTTAGTTTTTGGGCATTTCCGCCCATGGCGCATCTGCTCAATACTAATCCGATAGTTATTTTATTATTGGGATTTTAGTTTATATGCTTGTTATTGTTGTTGTCATATGCTTGTTATCACTGCTTATTGTATAGCATTCAGTGTATTTATTATTGCTACACATTTGCAGGCATTGTTATTGTTATTGCAGACAATACACGCATATATGCATACAATGTTGCATGCAACACGGGCCAACCAACAAGTCAGGCCAAGTCAAGTCAAGCCCTCTAAGCCGGCATAGTGCAGAAAATTGTTGTTGTTGTTGCTTATGCATGAGACGCAGGCAGCATAGGCGATAGCATATGGCGAAATGTTTATTGTTTCTAACTAAAAGTGTATGTATGTATGTGTGTAGCAGTAGATGCGCCAGTGCGACGCCATGCAGCAGTGGCAATAACAAAATAGTGGACTGGCAATGTAGCATGAGTCAGAGTGCCAATGATATGCGCTTGTGTGCGAATGTGTGTGCTTATGAGTGTATAGGTGTGTATATATACATTTATACCTTAATATATGCTTATGTATATAAGTTTAAGAGCTAGGTAGCAGCGGCTGACGCAGTCAAAGTAAGGCACACACATTCACATACAGCAATAGGCATGGGCAGGCATACAATGCCGGCAATTAAAATTATGTTTTCATAAACGAAGTTGCAGAACGGGAGATTTTGCCCAACACCGAATGCAACTACGCACGCATACATACATATGTGTGCTTGCATGTTTGCATATACATATGTATATGTGTGTGTGTAATTTTATGCTTTGAAAATTCCAGAATTGCAGCAAGCTGCATGCCACATGCCAACATGCCATGCAGATGGCACATAGAGGCACACAGAAATGCATACAAACACACATACAGTTATAGCTATAACTTCACTTCATATGTATGTATGTAGTTACCCTTTGCAGTGCAGCCGAACGCGCTCACTCGGCAGATTCCCTAAATTCTCCCACAACAATAATCGTTATGTTTGCATTATTTCCTTTTTATTTGCTTGCCTTTGTTGTTGTTTTTGTAATATAAATAGTTTCTGCCTGATTTAAGGGGGTTGCCACAGTACAAAAATCCAACAAAAAAAACAACACACTGCTTGTTAATGCCCGCATAAAGGCTCGCAGTCGCTGCTTTGGTTGAGAATTAAGAATTTTTGCTGGAAATTTTCGATTGGAAATACCATACGGGGGCAAATTTATGCAGCTTACGCGTTCGACTGGCACTCACACTCAGGCGCTAATGAGATTACACATTGGCATTGTGTGGTTGCTATCGATGGGATTTGCGTGTGTAAGCAAATAATAGCAATGTAGTGTGGGAAAACAACGTGGAATTTATGGCTTTTCCGTTTAAAAACGATTTTTGCGAAAATTTCTTTTTTGGAAAAAATTGAAAATATTAAAAAAATATTTTTTCTGACGTAGTGAGAGCAATGTGAATCGTATGAAATTGATAAAATAATATTTCACAGAAAAATTCCTCGTAATTTTTTAAATTAAATTATTTTTTTAAATAACCGTAATGTATACCCAGCAGCCATAATTATTAATAATGAATCAAAATGTCGCTTTAAATAAATATATTAAGGCAGTTTTAGCTCTATAGCCCCAAATATCCACGCGCAATCGCCAAAAAACGAACACCGTTATATGAGCGCTAGTCTCATTTTGCAGTCGACTAAGTTCAATTTTACACATAGTACTAAGCTTAGAAAAATACTCGACAATATTAAATTTCAGCTTGATAACTCAGTATTTATAAAAATTAGCTGATCCAACTGGAAGCCCTACCATAATAACAATAATATATCAGAGTAGTGCTTTAAATGCATGTTATAAACGAATTTCAGCTTTATAGCTCAAAATTTGTTCCCGCTATCCATAAAAAACTAAACTCGTTATATGGAAACTGGTTTTATTTTTTAGTCGTTGACTTTCAATTTCACACACAGTATTTAGCTTAAAAAAATACTCGACAATATTAAATTTCAGCTTAATAACTCATTATTTGAAGAAAATATAAGTAAAAATAGAAAACAGTTATAAAGAACATGAAGTTTTTTTTACCCAGACGTTTCTGTTTATTTTCTTAACGTTAAGAAAGCTAAAAAGAAGTGTAATGTGAGAGTTAAAGCTCTAAAGCTTGATATTTTCATACCGTAGCTCTTAAAGCAGAAACCCGCTATGTGAACTTTAAATGGGGTTTCGCCTTTATAAATGAAATTGAAGTCTGAAATAAGCTTATTTGCATAATTTTAACTCGCAAACCTCATATTTGTAGGTTTCAGCTCTTAAAAGAGAAATCCGTTACATGAATATGAGTTTCAATTCCCAAATGGTTAGGGTTGGTGGGTAAAAATTTATGGAGATCACTACTTTGCATCGTTTATCTTACGATTTTGAACGCACTGTTAACTCGTGCTTGGATTTTCTCTCAAGTTCCGAGCTTCTTCTGTCATAATCTTTAATTTTTCTCTTAAATAACCGTTAAATACGCTCATCTCTTTCTTATTTCTGACATACAAATCTATATTTACTTTAAAGATTCCAGTGCTGTTCCAAGCCTCAGCAGTTGAAATCTCTCGCTCCTGATTTTATATTTTTCGCTCTCTTGCTCTTTCCACTCGCTTTCAGTTACTTTCACCTTTTCTTAATTTCTTATAAGCCACCGCATATTTTCCTACAAGGCACGCGTTAAATTTTTTTTCTGTTTTTTTGACAACCTTTTTAAATAGTTACGAATATTTTTTCTTGGATATCACATGTCGCCGAATGCCAGGCCGAGTTCACTGCACTCGAAAATATAGCATAAGTGTGCTGTAAGCGAATTATTAAGCGCTCAAATGTTATTACTGACATAGCAATTAGTTTTGAATTTCATTTACGCTTTGTCATGCCAGCGACACTGCGTTTTTTGCCAGCTCGTTTGCTCTACTTCAAGTATTCATTTCATTCTAAATATTTTGTAACAGTAGCTTTTGGACTTGAAGGGGAAAAGAAGATTTTGTGATTTTGTTTTTTGACTTTTTATTGCTGGAGTAGCTACTTGAAACGATAGCGGTACTTTTTAGAAGTTTTGGCCGTTACTGTTAATGTACAGAATACTGTTAATTTTTTTTGGCAAATTTTATCATGTTTTTGTTATTTTAGTTAAATTTTTTTTCTGTTAAGATGTGTAGCAAAAATTTTTAAATTTGAGTATAAGATGTAGCAACTTATACATTTCTAGTTGATTGTTTGTGGATAATTTTCCAAAAAAAAAAAAAAATGTTTTTCCAAAAATTTTAAATTTATTAAAATACATCATTTTCTTGAAAAAAAAATAAAATTTTACAAAAACAAATTTTGGAAAAATAACTAGAATGTTTTATTTCTAAAAATAAATAAATTTAAGACATATTTTTTCGAAAATCATAAAAAATTGCAAAGTTTTTTTTTTCCTAAAAATAAGTAAAATTTGCCAATTTCCTAAAAATTAATGAAATTTAATTTTTTTGTAACAATAAGTAAAATTTGTAATTTTTTTTCTAACTGAATCAAATTTGAAAATGTTTTCTAAAAATAAATAAGATTTTACAAAAACAAATTGTAAAACTAAATCAATTTTTTTTTTGTTTCTAAAAATAAATAAATTTTACGCATATTATTTATAAAACTAAAAAAAATTGCAAACTTTTTGTGCTATGAATAAGTAAAATTTTTTCTAATTTTATCTTTATAAAACTTAATAAAATTTTAAATATTTCTCTAAAAAATCAAATTTTACAAAAAAAATGTAAAAATAAAAAAAATTTGTTTCAAAATAAAAATAGAATTTAACACATAAAATAAAAAAATTGCAAACCTATTTTTTGACTAAAAGTACTTAAAATTTGCCATTTTTTCTAAAATTAAAAAAATTTGAAATTTTTTCTAAAATTAAATACAATTTCCAAAACAATAAATAATTCCAAAAATATATTTTTTACGCAATAATTTTTATAATATTTTTATTTGTTTTCAGAATACATTTTTTGAACATAAATAAAACTTTACAAAAAGTAAAGAAACCATTTTCTTTCTTTAATAAAACTTAATTTAGTTTTAATTGTATAAAAAGATATTTAATTCCTAATATAAGTTTTAAAATTTTTTTCAAATTGATGTTTTTAGAAATTTTACAAAATTTATATTTTTTTACAAAAATTGTTAAAAAAAAAAATTTTACAAAATTAAAATTTGACTATATTTTTTATTCAAATTTAATTGTAAAAAATATGTACATATTTGCCGATTTTTTTACAAACATTTTTTCAAGTTTGCCACATTTTTCAAGACACACGAATAAAATATATATATATTTTTTTTAAATTGTTAATAAAAAAATGTAATATATTTATATAAAAATTTTGAAAAAAAATTAAAATTTCTCTAAAAAACTTTTTAAAAAAAATTTAATATATTTTTATAAAAAATTTAGGAATAAAATATAAATTTTCCAAAAATTGTCAAAAAAAATATTTAAGTAGAAAATCTTTAATATTTTTTTTTAACATTTTGAAAAAAATTAATACCTTTTCTAAAAATCTTGATGAAAATTAAATTTTTTTTCTAAAAGTTGTGAAATTTTTGCATTTTTATTAAATTTTACACAATTTTAAATTTTTCGAACAAAATATAATATTTTTTTTTTAAATTAGCAAAAAAATTTTTATATTTCTTTTAAAATTGTTTAAATAGAAAATACTTAATATTTTAATAAAAATTTAATGTTTTTTTCTTTCTAAAAATTAAAAAAAAAAAAATTTTGTTTAAAAATTTTAATTTTTTTTTTCCGAAAAATTGTGAAATTTTTAAGTTTGTTTTAAGTTTTACACAATTTTAAATTTGTTTTAATATTTACAAAATTTTACAAATTTGTTTTCTATAAATAAAATTCTCAAGAAATTGATTTGGTTTTTACTTATTCATTATTTAAAATTAAAAAAAAAATCATGAACTACAAATTTTCTCTACTCCTATAACACCTACTAACAGCACGCCACATTTCCATGATTCTTTCCTATTTTTGTCAATATTCCTTCATATCGAAGTACATACATATATATGTACATACATAAATAACTCAAACAATGACAACTGTCGACATTGAAATGTCAACAACACAAGTGAGACCTTTGACATATGACTTGTTTTTCCCAGCATATAATCTTTCCATCTTCAAAAGACATATGACAAAAAAAACATATGTGTGTTTGTACGTGAATAAAAATTAAACAAGTGTTACAAAACACTTGTAAATAAAGACACAGCTTGCTTTCTTTCAACGCGAATTGCCAGCAAGTACTTGAACTCAAGCGCTGGCAAGGCTAAGTAAGAGAAATGATAGCTACTAGAAGCACAACAAAAATATTCGAAATTAAAAAAACAGAACTCGGCGGAGCAAAAGTCAGCATTCACTTCTAGCAAACGCCTTTCTCTTCTCGGCTTATTATTCTTCAAATATGTCTATCAAAACCCAAGCATTTTTATGAAAAAAATACAATGCTGCTAATCAACCGTTGGTTTTGTTACAGCGTACAGTTAAACGCTAAGGTCAAAAAAATATATATGTACATATGTATATGGCAGGGAGCGCGCGTTCACAACCGCTCACCACAGTGCAACATACTGTAGACCGCAACGCGCTTAAACGCGCCACAAGCCAGCATCAATTACCGACAGCAACAAAACTGTTTTGCGGCGTGAACTTTCATACCGCACAAGTGATACTACATTTCGTGGTTTTGTCTGTAGTGCGCGCAGTTAGTTGACTTACTTATATTACGAATATTGTCGGCTCTGTAGTCGCGTGATATGTCTTTGTGGCGCTTAAGACATTAGAATCATATTTCTAATTGACCTACATTCATATTTTGGTTGACGCCCGCGTTACTTCTGAGCAAGCGAATGAGCGGCGCTAACGCCATCTTCACTTACTACGTTTGCTAGCTTAAAAAGGGCTATGCGCTGTTGTCAATTTTCTAACGTGCGCTGATTGCAGCATCACTTCAAGCGCAAAGCGTTGTGAATGCGCGCTGAAAACGCACTTATGTGAGCGCTAGATATTGCATCAACAGCGGCATCAGCGTCGGAAATCACAGTTGCTGACAGCGTACAACTTAGCAGTCGAATTGTTTGGATTTCTCTACCTTGGCAACTCACTGGTAGACCACCAGCAAAACAGTCAGTTGTCGCCGTTGTCAGGCGCTGCGCTACTTCTGTCACCTATTGCCCTTTGCCCCCCACATAGCGCAGCAATGACAGTCGCCGTCTGTCCATTTAACTGGCTTTCAGTTGTGACGCTCGCTCAAAGGCAGCTTCGTTTATTTACTCGTTTCTATTTGTGTCGTCTCTGCATCTACCATTTCTACCTTCCAACTAACCTGTCTCAGTTCGTCTGTCGCCGTTGTCCCGTAGCTTA
Organism: Bactrocera neohumeralis; assembly: GCF_024586455.1. Lineage (NCBI taxonomy): Eukaryota > Metazoa > Arthropoda > Insecta > Diptera > Tephritidae > Bactrocera > Bactrocera neohumeralis. Next base: position 72,305,141 of record NC_065922.1, read on the forward strand.
TATTTTTCGCCGCCTTTATTTGTCTGCCCTTTTCCTCAAAAGATTGTCTACCGTTTGACTTGTGCCCTGCTGTTTCCCTTGCTGTTCGTGGCGGCACTCATGCGACGCTTCAAAGGCCAGCATACTGTATACACACGTATAGCTTGCTTTGACAGCGCAGTGTAAAGTGGCTGTATGGAGTTGTGCGAAGCAAGCTGGGAAGCGCAGTGGAAGATTGTAAAGAATTTCTGTTTGATTTTATTTGCTTTTTTAGAATTACGTTTTTTTCTACGTAAATGGTTACCACCAGCAGTTGCCAGCGAGCTGATTCACTTTGTTTGCACAACTTGATGAGCTTGCCATGTAGTTTGTTGTTGCTATTCTACAGTGCAGTTACGAACTCAAAGTTCTCAAAGATTTGAATGCTTGCCTTCGTACTTTATTGCAGGAATATTAAGAAAAAAAGTTGTTTGTTGAAAGTCTCACAACTTGGTTTTTCTGTTGCGTTGAAAGCATGACTACGAAGTGGCAGAGATAAATAGAGTTGCAAAATTGGTTTACGATTTTTCGGAGGTTTTTGACAAAAAGTAATATGTGGAATTTGGGGCTTTATAGCCGAATATTTTTGTCTTCTTAGCACGAGCGCTTTTTATAATAAACATCTTCTCCACTTGGTAAACGTGAAAACGTTCAATTATCCGTATGAAAAGTAAGTTTTTTTGAAAATTCGTTCCACTAAATTGTCACTGAGGAATTCTCGGTGGTTTCATGAAATGATTATTTAATATAAGACAAGCATTTTATATAGAAATAGGAGGGCAGTAGCCAAGAGCACTGGACTAAAAATTGATGAACTTCTTTATGATTCAGTGCGTTCTTCCAATGACGACAACTTATCAAATATTATATATTTTCGAAACCGTAATAAGCGTATAACATCTCCCTATATATAATCCATACTCGTTATATATAAAAAAGATGCTAATCAGATCTATTTGGAGCTTAACGATTGTTATAGTACGCTCTTTAAATATTTACGAAGTTAACGTAGACCGAAACTTCTACTAATTATACCTAGTTTAGTCAAAATATAGCAAAACCCTGTTCACTTCTGCTTAGATAGTAGTGTCTAGAGCTGAATTGGGCTGGGAAATATCAAAACATATTATTCGAACATTTCATAAACAAGATCATTCATTTCTGAAAAGATTTATGCTTTTCGCGAGCTTCCACAAAAGTAAACATTTTGCTAACCTTGACTGGAGGAAGGTGTTTTTATTACATTAGTATATTTTCATAACAACAATTGCTTTGTCTTTTGAAATATACAACGTTTTCCTCATTTGTAGTCCGCTGAAATGTGGCAACATTGCATGTTGTCTCTACATAATTGCATGCATTTATTGGCCTCCATTTTTTCAAATTAGCATTAGTTGGATTGAAAAATATCTCAGAAGCGCTATGGTTTTGGTGTTAACGTTAGAAAAATTCAAATTTAATGTGTCGCAGTCGCACCCGCAGACTGTATTTAATTAACGGCTTTTACAAACGATAAACAACTGCATTAATTTTCATAAATTTTCAACAGCATCCGTTCACTGCATGCAGTTCGAACAGAAATAGGTTTCTTCGTAAGTAGCAATACAAATTTGGGCTCATTATATGCATTTTCAAAGATAACGATGCAAACAACGGTGTAACAAATAAATGTGTGGCTTCACGCGAAGGTTGAAAAATCAGGTTTGATTTGGCACGCTTCGGTTTTACGAGCTTTTAAGTATCATACGTACATAAATGTATGTATAGTTTATATAAGTCTATAGAAACAACTTTAAACAGAGTCAGAGTACAAAAAGAAGCGTTCTTTTCGTGAGAATTTGAAGCTATGAGTTCCTGAGTGCACAAGCTACCATAAATGGAGTCAAAAGATACACCAACATAAATTTTGTGAACCTATATTAGCACAATCTGTTGGACATAAGCAAAATCCAGCCATTTCGATAACCAACAGAGACCGTTGCTACATTTTGCTTTGGACTTCTTCCAATGACCTTCAACATAACCTCAATTTTAAAAACCAAATTCTTTTCCCTAAATTTGCGTCTGTTATTTATCGCATTTTGTAGCCGTAAATAAACCGCAAAATATTTTTCCCGGTAGACATAAAAATCAATATACAATTAGAACACTTATAGGCCGCAAAAAGCGCTGTAATAATTTCTGTGGAAAGTCTACGAAATTTCTACAACAAACCACCAGTCGCAACCTACACGAATTCCTGAGTTAATACGGAAATCTATGGCAAGTCTTAATTAGCATATTCTCACAGTTCATATATACAAAAATGCGCATAAAAAAGTTGTAAAAGAAAAGCGGAAAAATAAAAGCAACCGAACGATGTTGTGAAAAGGCGCTGCGCAGCGCACAAGCTCCCGCAGCCAGAGCTGTAAATTTACGCGTAGCAAAGTTCAAGTTCAGCAGCAATTAGTGTTCGTACGCTGACATTATCGCGCTGTGTGCGCGCGCTCGCGTGTGACGTTTGCGGCGTAGACACAGTGCTTTCTTTATTTAAATGATTTCTTTTTATTTTTTGTGGACTTTTCGTATTACTTTGCGTTACCGCTTGTGTACTCGTGTGTGGTTTAGTGCTTTACTTCAATATTTGCTTTTTCAATATTAGTTTTTTCATGCTACATTAGTTGCCAACACTAAATATAGTACAACGACAGTGAGAAAGAAAACTAAATAAACATTTTTTCTTATTTTTTATTTTTGTTTTTCAAAACAAATCTCTTTTGTCTTTTTGTGGCTTTTCGCTGTCATGTGTTTTGTGCAGCCACCGCTATACGCTACACCATGCTTCACTTTTCCAACATATTGTTTTTCAATATTTGTTTTTGTGTGTTTCGTTGCTGCGCTTTGTTGGGCTTTCGTGTTTTGCCTCATGGTTTTGTTATCGTCTCGTCGTTCTTTGCAGCGCCGCTTAACACACGCTTGTTATAATTTTATTTTGATTTTTCTTCGCCCTATCGTCTTTCACGAGGCGTTGGTTTAATTAATTTTATGTGTTCGCCACGATAAAAAAGTACGTTATACGTGTACTACGAGTATACGCCTCTGCTGGAAAAGCGCGTCAAATCAGTCGCGCCAACAACGTAATTTCAACACTTTTCCGCTCAGCGATTTGTTGTTGTGCAGTTGGCATGCTTTGCTGTAGATATTTTCCGTCACTTTTTTCGTTTTTTGGCTTTTCATCGTGACATTAGCGCGCGAACTTTTCATTCAATTTTATTTTTAATTCATGTAAGTTCCGTGTTTCTGTTTTTTTTTTGTTAATTTTGGCAGCCGCTTTGTATAGTTGTGGTCGCTTTGACGCTTCTCACTTGCAGCGCGCAATTTATCACTCTGTTCTGTGGTAATTAATTGATTTGTACAAGTGTGATTTTTGTCTGCACTGTGTTGTTGTTAGTGTTTTTTTTTTTTTTTTGTATTTTTCATGTAAGACTGCCGTGATTTGCACGCCCATTTCATGCTTTCGATATCAGATTTCGTGCGGCATTGTGTATGCCAATTGAGCTGGGGCGTTTGCCGGCCGGTTTCTAGTTTGGATAGCACATTGGCTTCGCTAACAAGCGTGGAATGTAACTGATACATATTGAAAGGAAGTTGTACAAGATATGTGTACTTATGTATATTTATTACATTGAAACTTGCAACTCGTAAGCACACTTTTTCAGCTTGTTTTAGGCAACGTTTCTAACACGTTTGAGCTGAACATAGCATAGATCTGCAAAATTCTTCAGCTGACTTGAGTTGTGTATTTTGTGCAAATGTACGTTATTTCAATCACAACCGAATTTCAATATTAAATACATAAGTACTTGTATCGAATTTCGATAAATCATATGCGATTTACACTGTGCTTAGACTAACAAAAGACACCAAAGCGTTATACAGCGCTTGTAGTAGCAATTTTTCAATAATATTATAATTGAATTATTGACTATTTAAAATAAATATTGACAGCCGTGTTCATGGTAACAGCAGTACCGTTGGGTTCTAACTATATAACAGTAAAATCAAATTAAAAATAAAAACTATGAATTCAATACCACTAAAAAGTAATTTTTAGCCATATTGAAGGATTCGAGCCCATGCATCTTTGACCACCAGCCTAAGTTGTGTTCTATTTGATTTATTTGCTGTTGCTACAACTCGTTTCATAATTCCTCATAAATTTTTGATTGAAATCAAGTCCAGTGCCTGCGCTGGCCAGAATATTACGTCGATTCTTTCGCCTGCAAACCACTTCTAGACTAGTTTGCTTTTATATTTGAGGTCGTTAACCTGTTCAAACGTCCTAGTAATAGAAAATTTTTAGTCAGCACATGATAATATCTACAACCTTTAACAGATTTACATCCTCTTTCGGTTCATAATGTTATAAATCAAATATGTAGGACCAACACCATACTATGAAAATCAAGCTCGCACCATAAAGCTCAGACCACCATGTTTAAAAACTTTGTTAGCGTAGCTGGAATGATATGATGTGTTTATTAGTGATCCGACATACTTTCTGGAGCCTGTTCCTCCAAAAAGGAGCAACTTTGCTTTCAGTGATCCACATCATATTCTGTCATCTTCGTCAAAAGAGTTATTTTGGGTGAACTTCTTATCTTCAAATTGTTTTCAATTAGTATCCTACGATTTGTAAGCGTAGTAAGCGACAATTTAATTTTTTTTTTATCTTTTTTGATGATTTTTAGGATCTGATTTTTCAATATCGTATTAACTATCTGTCCTATAACATTGATTTTTGTAAATTTCCTTCATGATTATCTGCTTTATCATTGTGTTTTGCAGCATTTTATATCATCCCACGATTATATACCACTGTAGCTTCGATTCGCTGTAGGTTCTGTCTTGTTTCCTTAACTTCAATATCAACATTCAACTTTCGCTTCTCATTAGAAGAATTTCTTCTTCTACAAACTAAACGTGAAAGAGCACTGAGACTTCAAAAAAATTTCATCAGGGTATTTTATTACCTGAATATTTGTCTATATATACGCGAACTAGGTTCTCAGTTTTTGAGATAGATTTGTTCACAAGTTCTCATTGAAATGGAGTCCTTGTATGACAACAATTTGATTTGAAGTATTGTCCAGGGCAACGTTACAATCTCCAAAGCATATGATCGGATCATTATAGCATAAAGCTCCTATACAAGCTCACCAACCAATTTATGTATGGAAGTTTTGATTTGCGAAGGGTATTATAGCTACGCTGCAACCGTAGTTAACTCTTTTCCTTTAAAATTACAAAATACATTTTTTATTTAAGCGATTTATTTCGCTTTAATAACGCACAACATAATTTTCAGTTGAGTAAATTTTAATTGACATGTCAAAGCTGTCAAAATGCATTTTAATTATAATTAAAAGTGCAAAAGGTCTATTAATTAAGTGCACGAAAATGACAGGAAAAAGTGTAAAATCTAAATATGCATACAAATATACTTAAATTAACGAAATGACAATTGTTTCGTTTGACGGCGAAATGTGACAGCCAAACAATAGTTATAGTTACACACAGGCGCGCTTGCAACTCAACCGCTAAGCGCAATTAAACTCTAACTGCTACTATTATTGAACTCAAATGCACTCAACTAACAAGTATTCTACAACACTTATTGTTGTTGTGACAAAAAATAAATGCTGCATTTGCTAATTGAGTCATTATGGCAAGGTATAAAAAATTGCGTATGAGTGGTAAATTCACATATACCCGCGCTAGCGCTTACGCGCAACAATATGTCTGCCCACAAACTGTCAAACATGTCACTTTAAGTGCCAATTTCCATACATTGCGCATTTATTATATAATTCATGCGTGCGTTGTTGCCAATTTTCGCACAACGCGCTCGCACACACTGGTGTTGCTACTCGTTCGATTTTTTTTACTGTCAACTATGTGCCTAGAACACACATACATATACACGAGAGCGCTGGAATCGCACGCGTTAAATTTGCTGCATGTTTAAAATTTAACACTTCACCGCTGAGTGCACTTAAGCCGCTTACAGCAGCAACTACAACAGTAAGGTAATGCCTTAAATATTATTTAAAAATGTTTCGGCTCGCTTTCACTGGCTTTGCTTCTAATGAAATGTCAAAAGGGCGTCGGTGTAAATTTTCCGTTGAGACACACATTTCTATGGGCTCTTCCGCTGCCGACGTAAATGTCTGCTGGTTTACTGTTCTTGCTCACTTTTCTGTTTTATTATTAGTATTTTTTTTTCAATGACTTTCTTTGTGCTTCGGCGTCAATTTAGTTTGGACAGCTAAGCCGGTATTTGCTTACAATCGCAATTACGTGGCAAACTTCCGGCTAAAAGATATAGCAGTACTGTTAAACACAGCGCGGACTGTGGGTGTCGGTTGGTGAGGAAGCTCCGTGCATTTGAGTGTCTAGCAAGCGTATCTATACAGCGAGGGTAGATAACGTGTATACGATTCCAATGAAAATTTAAAAATTTGTGTATATATGTATATGGACAGTCTGCAATTAGAATATAGTAGAGTGTAGGCTACAACAAGCTGTTGAAGAAATTGATGAGTCATTTTGATAATTTTTTTATTTATATTTTGCTTTTTATAGATAGGAGTTGAAATTCTAGTCAGATATAAAACCTAAATTACAAAATAACGTAACATCACTTTTCATAAGTTTACGGATGATGGAAAAACGATATAATAGAAACCACTCATATTGAAAAAAAAAGTTGAGTTTTGGTTATAAAGTGGTTATATATATTGGTTATTTTGGTTATATATATTGGTTATATTTTGGTTATAACCAACAGCGGCGAAAAAAAATTGATTTAGAAAATTTTATAAAAAAAAAATTTCACAGACATTTTGAAAGCTAGTGTTTTTCAAAGCACGTGCACTCTTAAGCCCAATAAGAAGCATAAGGACTATAACTTTGGAAGCACGAAATGCTTTATTTTTTACTTTTCCTTATAAAAAAAACTTACTTATTCGTGTTTAGCTTCATTTGTTGGAATTATTTAAGATCTTAGATGTAAAACATACCTGTAAAGAAAAAAATATTTTCACATAAATTGTAGTGTACTTTTTTTAAGTAATATAAAAGCAAATGTGTATGAATGTTTTGATTTTATTATAGAAAGTAAGCTATAAATATGAAAAAAGAAATACTCACACTACTTCTGTAAGAAATAAACAGATGTATTAAGTACAAATAAAATTGCTTGGTTCATAAAAAAAAATCCAATAAAACTAAATCAACAACATTAAATTACATTACATCACTCAAGTGTAAACACGCCATTATCCAAAAATAAATAGCAACACTTCGCTGTAATCGAACAGCTGTTATCGAACAGAGCGCATTTAAAACAAAAATAAATAAATAAGAAAACTTGCTTAGATCTATCATTGCAACATAAATGGAAATTAGAGTTATAAGCGCAATGAAAAGAAAATGAGCGGAATAAAAAGAAAATAATGATTGGAATAGAAAGAAATAATGATGGAAACAGAAAGAAATAATGATTGAAATAGCAAGAAAAAAAGATTTGAAAAACATCTGCTTGCTGTAGAAATTAACAAACGATGGATTAACTGAGAAATTTATACTTTTGTATTCTGACGCCTCTAGTCAATAATACAATTGTGTTTACAACAATAAAATGCCAGCCGAAAAAGCATATGGTGGACCGAAGGCAACTAGTAGTTGTTGTTCAGGCCTTCAATCAGCAATCAAGTGAAAGCTAATTAAAGGAAAAATTCAAGAAATTGTAAAGTGAAAAAAATTGATGGCTCATACAAGCAGTTATTGAAAAAATGTGGAAGATGAAAGAAACTGACGGGAGAACTGCTTAGGAAATTATTCATATATTTCTTTTGCACAAATATGTGGAAGAAGAATTATAATTATTGTGAAGGGTTAAGGCGAGAGCGTAAATGTTCTTCTAAAATTTACAAACAGTGCTGTAGATTCCATTTTTTATAAGTATTATAGGAATTCAGGGTTCTATACTAACTCTTAGTTTATTGTCATATACAAAATATCTATTTTAAGCTTTAAAACGCAGCTATACTTTCTAACTACCCAAAGAAGCGCATGTACAATTAATGTTTTTAATTAATTCATCAAAAAGCCACAAAATCTTGGTAACACCCATTACTATTTACAGTTCATTCACATCATCAACTTTCTCACAGCTGTTGATTACATTAAAAAGGGAAGCTGCAACTGAAATGTTAGCAGCTCTTTCAACTATTTTCTGTTTCTTATTCATTTTCGTATATTTTTTCTTATGAAATTTTTCTCCTACGTTAAGCGATTTTTGTATTAAAAAATATAAAATATGGTAAAGTTTAGTTGAGTTCGAATGCAGGTTGCCTATTTTATGTGCCGAAAAAGGTTTCTACACTTATAGTTGACTTCTGATAAACCAAAATATTCTAGATTTTGCAAGTTTTTAGCAACTCCCAAATATGGTTTTGAAAGACTATTGTGCAGTGTTTGTACATCTGTTGATGCAATCCTAATAAAATTTTGGAAAATATTTAAATCTGAGATCTAAGTGTATTATACAGCTTCTAGATCGACATAAGGACCCTTTATATCTTCTTTACAGTCTTCGTTTGAGCGCCAATAAATTTGATGTTCTTATATTTAATTGTAATATTACTGAAATATTTTTTAAAATTTTTGCCAAATATTCATCTTAACAAAAAATTTAAAATAAAAAAAATAAAAATTTCGAAAGCATGAAAAACAAAATTAAAAACAGATTAACTAAAATTTTTAATGAAAACATATAATTTTTAATAAAGTTTGTTAAGTACTGATTTTAATGGTAAGAATATTAAATTTAAAAATTTGATGTTTTTATAAAATTTTTTTTCAAATAATATTTTTAACAAAAAATTTTAGAAATGAAGGATTTGAAAGCATGAAAAAACATAATTAAAAATTTTAGTAATAAACAGCATAACTAAAATTTTTAACAAAAAAAAAAGTAATTCTTGATAAGAAATTTTGTTAAATACTGAAGAATGGTAAGAATACTAAATTTAAAAGTTTCATTTTTTATTTTAATATTTTTAGAAACAATTTTTTGTATAATAATAAAATATAAGTTTTATCTTTTATTTTTTTAAACATTTATGAATATTTTAAAGTAATTGAAATAATGTAAAACATTTTAAATTTGTATTTTTTTCTTCCATTTTTTTTGAAACATTTATTAATAAAATTTAATAAAAACAATTAATTTTTTAAAACTTTTAAAGTTTATTTTTTTTATTTAAACATTTTTAGAAATAATATTTAGTAAAAAACATAATAATGCAAACATTTTTTAATTTTAATTTTTTTATATAAAATACATTTATTTCTTTTTGAATTTTATAAAAATTTTAAAGTTAAAAATATTTATAATTGAAAAAACAATGAATATTAAAAATCTAAAAATTTCAACTTTTCGTTGTTTTTATTTATTTTATAAAAATTTTAAAGTAAAAAAATAATGCAAAATTTTTTAAATTTTTATTTTAAATAAAAAAAAAATAATGCAACATTTTTAGATTTTTATTTTTTTTCTATTTTTTTTTTTTTGAAACATTTATTAATAAAATTTAATAAAAACAATTAATTTTTTAAAACTTTTAAAGTTTTTTTTTTATTTTAACATTTTTAGAAACAATATTTAGTAAAAAAAATAATAATGCAAAAATTTTTAAATTTTTATTTTAAATAAAAAAAGAATAATGCAACATTTTTAGATTTTTATTTTTTTTCTATTTTTTTTTTTTTGAAACATTTATTAATAAAATTTAATATTAATTTTTTCTTTAAAAAAATTTTAAGTTGCAAAAATTTTTAAATTTAAAATTTTTTTTCTATATTTGTTTTTGAAGCATCTATTGTTTTTATTAATTCTATAAAAAATTTAAGTTAAAAATATTTATAATTGTAAAAATAATTAATACTAAAAATCTGAAAAATTAAATTTTTAGTTATTGTTATTAATTTTATAAACATTTTAAAATAATAAAAAAAGTATGCAAAAATTTTTAAATTTCAAATTTTTTTTTCTATATTTGTTTTTGAAGCATCTATTGTTTTTATTAATTCTATAAAAATTTTAAGTTAAAAATATTTATAATTGTAAAAACAATTAATATTAAAAATCTAAAAATTTCAATTTCTTAAATATATGAAGGTAAAAAATATTCTAAAATACAAAAATAATTAACCTTAAAAGTTTTGTTTTTAATGTTTTAAAAAAAGTTTCTTCGATTAATTTAAAATTTTTTTTTTAAAGTTAAATATATTCATAATTACACAAAAAAGTAATATAAACATTTTTTATTTGCTTCTTTAATATATTATAAAAAATCAAATTTTAATTATATATTAATTTTTTTAATGGTACAAAATATTCTTAATTACAAAAAATCTAAATTTTTTTAAATATTGATTTTTTATATTTTTAAGTAAAAATCCTGCAACGAATTTCATCAAGTTTTCAAGTTAAACTAATTCAAATTAAACTAATTAATTAAAATAAATAATATAATTATAATAAATAATAACAGTATTTCTCCATATTTTAACCACAGTTTTTCTCACAAAATTAAACAAAAAATTACTACATCAACCGCACTCGTTAACTGGCATTTGTCTTCATTAAAATGCAAGTGCCACAAAAATATGCATTAGTGTATCATTTACATCGCGCTTATCACCCCATTCTTATCGACTTTCTGCCGGAGCAACTACAAGCCGGCAAATGGGCCCAGTAATTGCCATAACGGCGCATAAAGCAGTCAATTCATTTATTTTTATCTGTATTTCACGGTTCAACACATGGAAAATTGTGAAGTCGCCAGGCCTATCTGTTTGTTGTTGGCTTATCTTATCGCCAAAACACACACACACACGCACACATATGCAATTACATGCATACGCGCCGCTTTACGCTGCGTTATGGCGATTGCAATGCCAGTATGCCAGCATATACGGGTTTTGTTGTTTTTGCTGCTGTTGTCGTCGCGCATTATTTGCAGTGCCGCAACTAATTGAATGAATTGAAAAGTGAAGCAGCGCAAACGAAGTGAAAGAACAGCAGAAATCCCATGAAAATGTGCGTCAGCCGTGCAGATTTATGAAATTCTTTAATAGCTTTTAATTTTTCGTCGGTGCGCAGGCGCAATGGCAGCGCACAAGGCAAGTCCGCGTTGTAACTAGACAACGCGAGCCGCATGCGGCATGGAGTGACGGACGGCTCTAATGACAACACTGCGTGTGCAAGACAATACATTTGTCTGACTAGCTGGCTTGTCGACCGACCGACTGTCTGTCTGCCTGCCTGCCTGCCCCAGCGCGCCGCAGTCCTTAGCTCAACAAGCGCGCCGCCGTCGCTTTGTTCTCGTTTGCTGTGCAACATTGCCTTCGCATTGACTGCACTGCAGTTGCTTTTGTTCTGCAAAAAAAGGGCGAAAACGAAAACAAAAGGAAACCAACAACAAACACTGAGTGGCTCTTCGGCGCACAGCCGTCGACGCACTCGAGTGCAATATGCCTGCTTGAAGTGGAATTCTTTTTGGTTTTATTCACATTTCTTCGTTTTATTACATTTAATTTCTTCCGCTTTTGTTCTACTCCACATTTGTTTGTATGTAGCGCGTATGAAGCGCCCTTCCTTTGACCGCATACTCATAAGCCGTACACACTTACATGTGCATATACATACTTATTGTTGTTGTTGCGTCAATTGATTGTGACCATACCGCCGTTATTTACCCACACATATACATTGCAAACAGTAATTTCTTTTCTCCACCACACTGCGTCCTACGCGCTGTGCCGCGCCGTGGCAATATGCGCCCATCAGTTTCCCAAAAGCGCTCTGCTGCTGCTTTATTAAATATTTGTTTTGTTGATAATGTTGTGAGAGGAAACGGCAAATAAACTGAAAATTATCGATTTTTTTCGGCGCGTATTCATCCTTCGCTTGTTTGCTCGGTTGGCTTGGTTTCGTCTGCACTGTTTGCTTTTTGTTCTTTGGTATTTACATGCAATTTCGCAGGTCTCCATCATATTTACGTACATCATATTTATCCGTATGTTCTCCCAACGAAAATTTGCTTTTTTCGCCTCGCTCAGCATAAATATTTTTTTGAGGCATTTTTTTGCTGCGGTTGATTTTAAAGTCGGCTGTCTTTTCCTCTCACGGTATGAATTCAATAAAGAGTGAAGTGCAGAACACAGGAAGTTATAAATTCCATAATTGCTTGTGCTTTTCTTATATGGCAAATACAGCTGAGAAAGCGACTGGAAGCAGACCTGACTAGCTCATGGAAACCTAAGGGATTCATGAGTTAAAGCCGTGAAGCATTTATTTTACTTAGCTGAAGATTGAGCTCAGCGAGGTAAAGACTGGAGAGTTTATCTCTATCTATAATCCATTAGCAATCTCTGCTACCGAAACTCCAATATTTATAACTCATACGGCCCTTGGGTAAACATAGAATGAACGCTCACGCGTACACAAGAATTTCGGTTAGAGCTTTATATTCAAAGAGTAGACAGTTTAGTTCCACCTAAATCCCTTCCCAGCAGTCTCGGCTACCGAAATTTCCATAACTGTAACTCATAAGGCCTTTGGATAAAGATAAGATGAACGATCACACAAGAGTTTCGATTAGAGTTGTCAATTGGGTCTTAAGTAGCTCATAGAAACTTTAACATAAATCTCTGCGAGCGTTTTTGGGCAATTAACCGGTGATTTAACCGATATATTACTTGCAGGGTTCTGTTTGCAGTTAGATTTCTGTCCGAGGAGTCGGAGTTATTCAGGTGATGTTTCGAGACTGTGAGAAGTGTGGCTTGCCGGGTTAAACAGAACCGTAAACAGTTTAGATTTTAGTCCGAGTAGTTATTCAGGTGATGTTTCGAACCTGGGAGGTAAATACCTGGTAGACGTTCTATTCTGTATACAATTCAGATTTATATCCGAAAAAGCGGAGCTGCTCAGGTGACAATTCGCTTTTGGGAGGTAAAAACCATAGCATACAGCTCCAACTGTATTAAGCAGAAAATTTGATTTTCGAAAAGTCTAATAGAAGAAATCTAATCGTTCTATTCTGTTTACTGTTTAAACATTAGCTAGGGGAATTCATATTCGAAATGATCCAGTTGTTCGAGCTGATAAAGCTGGATCTCCTCCACTATGTCGGAATCGGCGAATCAACTAAAGGACTGTTAGAAGTGACAGTCTAGCCGAATATCAGTTCTGCGACGAGCACGAATAACATATTAGCTTTCAAAGCGCCGTCAAACTTTAAAACCATGACGTGGTTGCGATTTATACTAACCGCCTTAATAAGCTGTGGTACGCTCAAAACGCTTCGTTGGTCTATGAGGATGAGGTGATCCGTCTTAATGCGCTTATGGGTAACATGAAGGACGGATATCTGTCCAAGATAAATCATCAATTTTGGGTTAAAGCTACGACCTAACCTAACTTACCGAAGTAATCTCAATATGGAGCTATATTCCTATGTGTTGGAATCAGCGAAGTACTATCCATTTGTAAGCAGAGAGTTAGAGTAATTTAACTTTGGCTCTCTTTAGGTGCATATTAGGTTTCAATTCGACTAAAAGGTTTTCTGTGAGATATATGAAAAACGGATTTTATAGAACTTAACCTATATAAACGTAGTTCATGATCTCACAAAAAGGTTTCAAACTCTGCTAAAAAGTATAGAAACTCTTCGACGACTTAAAGATTTATTTTTTGTTCTTACGGTAGAAGTTACGGAATGAAGTTTTTTGCAAAGTTCAACGATTAGAGGGCGTACGTTTTTGAAGTACTCGCCAAGTGGAATCTGTCTATATTAACCTAAAATATGTATCAACTTTGTTAATCAGAACTTCACTGATATTTTTCTTCTCTTAAAATATTTATCGAAATATTTTTTGGTCACGCATTAGATTTCATGAAGCTTTAGAGCACAAAAGTTGTCTTGATACAGAGTAAACAACTTTCGAACTCGAGCAAATCAGGCCTCAATATCTTAAGCTGAAGCCTTCAGTCTTCAAGTCAAACAAAAGTCGATCTTGGTGCGAATAATAGGTGCGAAATGCATGAGCTTTTAAGTTTTGCAACTATCGGTCAACTCTTCAATCCTTTTCTCAATATACTACATCGAATTCTTCTGTGTCAATTCAGTGATCAGATAGAAGAAGAAGCGTTAAGTTTTCGTTACGTGATGCTGGAAGTGCTTGCAGCTTTGAACAATATTCTCTTTTATATACTTTTTAAATTCGCAGACGCTTGCACAAAAACGCTTATACCATAATCTGGTACCATAAAAATATAATATTCATACAACAAATAAGTATATATTCACGTACTAGAGTTGTATCATGAGCACGAGCAGACAAGCAGTCGGATAAAATGCCTCTCTTCAAAATGCAAGCGTCGTATATGCAAGGCTTCAAAATGCAAAATCTGTCTCAGCATATTTACCGATTTTGCGGAAAATACTTTTTTTAACGCTAACAATGTGCAAAATAGAGAACAAAATGAAAAATCATGAAAACAATAACAAAATATTTTACTTTTAGCATGTAAAAGCAGCTAAATTCACTTTAAGATGCTCGAAAAATCAAAATTAGTTTTTATGCTTTAATTATGATGCAATGCATTCTGAAAGTGCATACTAAAAAACATATATTTATAATCATTTAACTAGTTTCTCTAGCACTTCGTACAGCCTCTACACATTTTCTCTGCTTATCAGCTGTTAAGTCGCATCTAACCTTCGCCGTCAGCTGTTTTATTCAGCGGCGCGTGCTTACGCGCTTAATTTAGCTGTGATTTTGTCGGTGTTTTGCGCTGATTTTGACAATAGATACCGCTAGAATTATAAGCGAGCGCATGCTTCAGCTGTCATGCATAATGCAAGCATTGTTTTAGATATCTAAGTCGTGTGCCTAATCACTTAAGCGCTGCTAAGAATCTGCAATGCTAAGCTAATTCGTAAGTCAACATTTCTATTGTTTAAACATTTAAGTCATGCGGTTATTGTTTAGGTTATTTAGCGCATAATTTACTTTGTATTCATTTTCGTGTTTATAAGCGCTTATTGCTTGGCAAATATTGCGCTATTCTTAAGCTAAATTAGTGTGAACAAGTCCTTAGTATTAAGCACCGAAACATTGCTGCTTTTCAGACGCTCTTTACGGGATCTTTTGAGGCCAAATATCGTGGCAAAGTTGAGCCGAAGCCGAAAATATCACGTCATAGCAGGTCAAAAATCAAAGTTATGTTAACAGTTTTCTTCGATTATCGAGGTGAGGTGCACTCCGAATTCCTTCCGACTGACTAAACTGTCAATGAGGAAGACTATTTAAGTGTTATCCGTCATTTGCGCTAAGCTATTCGTAAAAAGATGCCGTAAATATGGGCCGACAACTCCTGGTTTTTGCACCACGATAATACATGGTCGCATATTGCATTGATGCTTCGTGCGTTTTTGCCAAATTTTCAACCAATATCGTGTCGCAACCACCGCATACGTCTGATTTAGCTCCCTGTGACTTCAGGCTATGCAGCGAACTCAAACAACCGCTCCGACCTTTGACTGTAACAGCTGTTTCGACATTGGTTGGAAAAACCGTTGACACAAGAGGATTACTTTGAGTGGGACGAGATAGACTTTGAAAATAAGTAAAGAATTTTAAAATTATGAACAAAATCTTACTACTTTTTGCTGATATTAGTATATTGTGCTTGAATCCTCAAGGTTCCAATAAAACTTTGTATAGCGGGGGTTGAGGTTACCTTTCCTTCAAACTGACCAATCCAATTAATTTTTTATCTGGAAAACTTATTTTTTCGCCGAAATATCTTCACGAAATTTGGCAAAATGTTTTTTCGATGGCATCCCTACAATCTCCGAAGAAATTGTTCAAATCGGTCTACTATAGCATATAGCTGTCATATAAACTGAGCGATCAAAATCAAGCTCTTGTATGGAAAACTTATTTATTTGACAAGATATCGTCACGAAAAATTCACACGGATTATTATCCAAAGTAACCCCTTAATATTCGAACAAATTGCTTAGATCGGACCTCTAAAGCATATAGCTGTCATACAAACTGAGCGATCAAAAGCAAGCTCATGTATGGAAAACTTATTTATTTGACAAGATATCGTCACGAAATTTGGCACGGATTGTTGTCCAAAGTATCCCCATAATCTCCAAAAAAATTGCTCTGATCGGAGCACTATAGCATATAGCTGTCATATAAACTGAGCGATCAAAAGCAAGCTCATGTATGGAAAACTTTTTTATTTGACAAGATATCGGCACGAAATTTGGCACGGATTATTGTCCAAAGTATCCCCATAATCTCCAAAAAAATTGCTCTGATCGGAGCACTATAGCATATAGCTGTCATATAAACTGAGCGATCAAAAGCAAGCTCATGTATGGAAACCTTTTTTATTTGACAAGATATCCTCACAAAATTTGGCACGGATTATTATCCAAAGTAACCCCATAATCTCCAAAAAAATTGCTCTGATCGGAGCACTATAGCATATAGCTGTCATACAAACTGAACGATCAAAATCAAGCTCTTGTATGGAAAACTTGTTTATTTGACAAGATATCTTCACTTTTCTCTACAATTTATTTAATTCTACTCTCGTTTTCTTGATTGATCGCTCAATTGGTCTTCTGTTGCTGTTCACCCCAAACAATTTACTGAATACTCGTATAACTTCGCCTACGTCATTCAGCCTGAAATGTTCCCTGCATAAGCACATGCATGACATCTACATCTGTATACATATGTATGTATGTAAATTAGACTTCATTCATTGCTGACGTCGCGCTCCATTTTTTTTTGTACACTACCCCGCCTTTTGCCATTGCTGCCAGTGTTGCATTCGGTAGCAAAAAAAAACCTGCCAACAGCCAATTCCGTCAAACTAACCGATTGTCGAGTCGAGTACAACAAATATTGCAGCTAGTTAATTTTTGTGTTGTACTCGAAAACTGGGGCAATGGCAAGGATGTTGCTGACGTTTTCAATGCACACACACACACACACAAACATGCACACATACAAAAATAGTTGTATATGTACATATAATGAAGGCTTTGCCTTACAGTGAGCTGCACAAGCGCATGCTGCTGCGCTATGAACACAATATTTGCTGTTGTTGTAGTTGTTGTTGCTTCTCATTCGGCAATTGTGCATTTTGCGGTTATTGTACTCCAACCAACTTCATGCCACCGCCACTTCCATTAGGTCAATCTGGCAACTCGGTTTGCTATTGTACCATTTAGTGTTGCTGTTGTTGTTGCATTGCAATTTACGACCGTGCCTACATTCGGCTATTACCGTTAAGCGTGCATACTCATGCAGATATATGCATTAAAGCCAGTATGTCGACATCCAATCAAGCTAACGCTCAATCATAACCCTTACCACACACACCCACACACACAAACGCCGCTGTCGCATGCCTCTCTCGCCCACTTGCCGAATCGAACACTATCGTTGTAAATTCGCGTTACCCACTACACATACTCATACCGTTGGCTGTTACCAATTACCTGTTCAATTTATTTGGTCAGCCAGCTGACCGAACGACCGACTTAACGGTGCATTTACTCGACGACACCCTTTCGGTTATTGCGTCATTAATGCCATCCAGCGTCAAGGCTGGGCGGCGGGGCGTGCGCGACACGGCAAGCAGTATTTTATTAAGTTGTTCCTGTACGAGTGAGTCTGCGGCTGCACTGCACTGCTTGTGGTTGTGTGTGTTTGTGTGGTTGTGTGCGTGTTCGTTCATTTTTTATTTTCGCTCGCAAGTGCCGTTCACGCTTGAAGCGCCGCAAAAGTTGTGGGGCGTGGTTGTGTATGCACTTTATGTTACGGTTCAGCGAGCAGTTGTGGAAATTAAGGACAACTTCTTTGAGTTCGGAGTTCATGTGGAAGAAGTTAAATAATAAACATGTATACGAGAGATGAATGGACGGCGCAAGGTGTGGACGGCCACACAGGCAGGGCACGAGTGCGAGGTTGTGAAGTAACATTTGCATCTCATTACTGATTTTCATGCGCGGAATAGTGGCTGAGTTGTGAACGGATTAACAGGCGAGGCACGAGTACGGGGTTATGCGCTCGATAATGGAATTATTTCGGTGAAAAAGGAGGATTGAAAATTTTGTGTGTTGGAAAATTTCAGACCAATCTGTCTCCTCCTTGTATATGTTTGGGTCAGGAATTAAGCTTGAAGCTACAGCTAAAGTCTTACCTCGCTGGAAGGACTTTTGTTTCGAGAAGATAATGAACAAATCGCTTTAACTCTCTTTTTCTCTCTCTTTAGCGCTTTTGATATCAAGAGAGACTTAGATTAATGGATATTGAATAACTGAGATCCCAATGAAACTCTCAGTCAATATTGTCTTAAAGAATCTGAAAGAAATATATTTAGGATATGAAGAGTGGTACGTTATATTGAACGGCAGATCTCGAAAATGTTCGCGTGAAAACATTCTGTCTTAAAGAATCTGAAATCTATGTATGGTATGAAGAGTTACGTTAACTACGTTACTTGTAACTGTGAGTACATATGTATTAGAAGGTAGGCAAAACTATTTTTCGAAAAAAGATTTATTGGACGGTAGGCAGAACTAATTTTACCCACTCATTCCGATCTTTTGAGCGTAGGATTAGTATCGTAATAGAGCTCGTAGCCAACCAGCGAATTTATTCACTTCATTTTCGACATTTGCAAACAAGAACTAACTCATTTCCCTTGGAACAAACTCTACTTTTGTGTGTAGAAAGAATTTTCATGAACGAACAAAGGGGAAAAGTGGCGGAACCACCAAGCAGCATACACCCTTATTAGTCTTAGTAGCGTTGTCGTTACCGAATTGATAATCCTCGATCTGATAAGGGTACATAGTCGGTCCGGTTACATAGATCCGACTTTTTGGGACTGGGTCGTATTAATTTATTGAAAAAAGGAAAAAAATTCGGGTTGGCTCTTTTGTGTAAGGAGTAATTGCGGTTATATATCCAGAGTCCAATTGAAGTCCAAAACAGGCGCTTGTCTAGGCTACCATAGACAAGACTTGTTAGATGACAATTATATCAGTATTATATACTCTGTAAAAATGCTTCAGAAGAGCTTTGTGAAGTCTGCGAAAAGTAGTAGTTCCACAACTTGTTTGAGAAAGGATGAAAATTGTGCTTGGATTCTCCATGTCAATTCGATACGGTTACATAGATCCGACTTTCTTTGGATGGGTCGTGCTAATGGGTTGTACATAGTAGATAAGATAAAAGATCAGATCGACTCGTTTGTGTAAAGACTTGTTATTATGTTAAGAGAGTTTTAAGGTTAACATGAGATCTTATGTGGTTTTTTGTTGGCTCTTAGTCCGAACTAGTATCAATACAACCGAAGATCATTCCCTTATATGCTGTATAAGTAGTCTCTATCAGCTCCCAATAGGTCATTCCAGCTACCTTGACGAATACAGGTCAACTAAAGCAGTCAATCACGATTATAGCCCAAAATTCACTTTAGTCCGACAAAAAACTAGCGTTCAATGCTAAATTCTTTCCGAACCCCTGTTGCTCAAGTCTTCTATTTATGCCAAAAACTTCCAAGGACATCACAGCCATTTCACGTGCAACAACAACTAGATACCAGAGAACTGAATGAGGAAACGTACAAATTGCTCAATCAGTTCAATTGTGTGTACGCGAGCTGGATACAGAGACGCCACCGTCAAAACGATTGCTTATCTGAAAGTATACGTGCAATCGCAAGTCACAAGGCTATGTAAATATCGATATGTGTTCGTTCCGCGCCTTGCGCCGAATGTAGAGCGCAACAACAGTAAAAGTAACATTAGTTGCGCTAAATAGACGGCAAACGCGCAGGGCCCCCTGTGGTGGTGTGAGGTCACACAATTGCATATAACATGAACATTACAAAATTTCAAGGACTTTAAATGACAAATTCACCAAACAATCGCCAAGCGTATTATTAATCATACCTACAAGGCCATGTAGACTACACTACACAGCACAGCAAACGCGAGAGTGTGAGCAAGAGAGTGTAAAAGAGGATGAGAGCGCGCGGTAGCATGGAAATGAGAGGCATGGCAGGCTGTTAAAATGAAGGCAGCGCGTAGTGTGGCAAATCCTTTTGAGTGAGCGGTGGCTGCCATCGATAAACACACATACCCCAGTTTGAAACGGGAGAGTGAGCATTTCTGAGGCCTTCAAAGCGTTGTATTTAGCAGGGACGCATGTGCTGCTCTAATGGCAAATAAATATACATACATATGTATAGATAATCTGTAGCAGACATAAATTAATATAAAACGTTTGACAGTGAAATTAATTTCAACGCTTATCTATCTATAGCGTGCCTTCCTGTTTCCTTACAATGAGGAACAACTAAGGTTGCGAAGTGAGGTGGCGTGGGTTGTTATAAGAAAGGCGGAAATGAAAAGATGAAAGCGTGAAATTAGCAAATGCTTTAAATGAGATGTAGCTGGCGTTAGTGATTTGAATAATGCTTTAATGGAGTATGCTTTTAAAGGTGTATTTCGACAAATTATAATAAGGAATATACCAAAAACAAGAAAAAGTGTTTACTTCGGTTACAGCGAATGAATAATAGCCTTCATAGGTGCATTTTTTATAGCACAGTAAAAAGGTCTTTAACTTGACTGTGAAAGTTTAGTTTGTATGGCAGCTATATACCATAGTAGATTCGTTATGAACAGTATCTTCGCAGATTGTACCGTTGCCTTAAACAATTATACCTGCGAAATTTCCTAAACACCTTTATCCGCCTACCAAACTCAGCCAGCATCTTCCAAGCGGAAGTACTAGGTATAGCGAAGGCCTGCGAAGTTCTATTGAATAACTCTTGGAGGATACAGAAAGCAACCATATACAGGGACAGACAGGCGACTTTGCTTGCCTTGTCGACACCACAGATTAATTCAAACGTAATCAACAACTGCAGGAAAGCTTTGAGATCACTGGCAGATCAATTCCACTTATCCCTAATAAGCGCTCCGGGTTACAGAACATTTTTGGCAACTCAAAGACGAAAAGCTTGCAGCCTCCTTAGACGAATCCGAAGCCAAGCTAGTACTATGCGCGCTAGGAACGATCAAAAGGGAGCTTCCCAAGCATTTTGAATTAGTCGCACAGAACAGATTTGTTCCACCTGTCAACAAGCTGCAAGATAACAAAACAATTATGGCCGAAATTTGACAGATATAGAATAGAGGGCCTGCTAGCTAGGTCCAGAAATAGCATATACAAACTTACAGGTACTATCACAAGTCACTGGCCCTTTGGAGAGCAGGGGCTAAAGATGTGCTTGGCTTATAACAGTAGGGAAATACGGAACTTTATCACAAATGCGATACAAAATACTTGGGGCCCATCAGGCACCAAACCTTGAGTACTTGTCCACAAAAAGCATAACGGTTATAAGTCCTACCTACCTGACAAAAGAGCAGCTTCTTGGTGGGAAAATAACGTATGCATAATTTCAGTTTGATATCTGAAAAACTGAGGAACTAGTTCGCGTACATACAGACAGACCTATGAACATGACTAAATCGACTAAGCGCATCATCATTTATGTACTTTTTTCGGGATATAAATATCAATAATTATATCACCACATCATATTGCAGGGCAATTTTAACCTTCTGCTGTCAGATAAAACCAATTTATGACCAAAATTCAAAATTGTGCTTCAATCTGAGCATTTTCTATGTTTTATATTGTTTTTCCCGCTCCTGCAAACTAAAGAAATATCATGTTACGATTTTGCATGTTAGATGACGATGTACTCTTATATCTATAAATCAGTTGAGAATTGCAGATTTGTTTGAAAAGCGAAAGCCACTATCGCATTGGGTTGGTAATGTCAGCTCTCAGAGGCTTTTTAGTCATTCTTGCTTTTTAAGGTCTATAGAAGCAAGGATTTTCCCATGATTATAAAGAAACAACTCGAAGTGGGTCATTAGTGTTATTAGAGGAGAGTAGGGAAGTAGCTGATTCGAAGTTCGAATGTCTCTTGAAATCCCTCAAGCTAAATATTCAGGCATTTTTTACGAGCTTTTCAAAGTGCTGGATAAAATCAGAGCAGCTTTTTCGTTTCTATATGTATCTATACGACCATCACAAAAATTATGGTTTTTATAGATCACAAGCTAACTTTGAGAGCGAGTATTGAAAATTTATTAAATTTTGTCCAGTTAATGTCAGCCTAAATATGTTATGGCGTCTCTGAGAGTATTAGATAAAACCCGAGTAGAGTTTTTGCAGTTTTTTAGTACTATTATAAATAGCCTGCATTTTTTCTGCACATTTCTCTATACAGTCAGAGTTGGGGATGGAAGTGGAAGAACTATTTACAATAGAAATGTTTTTTCTACGAGAGGCAGAAACGGTATTTTGATGAGAGTTTTTCCAAACACTTTTTGCGTTATCCTTTAGACCTCAAGATTTTTTAATTGAAAGATTTTCTAAAACTTCGGTCTATTATATAGTATGTGTCAGACTGATTAGGAAGCATTCTTCGTTAACAGATATTACTAGTTTTAATCCGTTTCGAGGCTGCTTAGTTTTTCCAACTGAAAGTAGCAACAGCTTAAAATTAGTAACAGTTCAGTTGTCAAAGCGGGTGTCTCTTGAGTTTTGAATAGTCATTTTATTTCTGATCTTTCCTTCTTCAACGATAGATAGAGATTCTCGGAACGGAAACCAGCTTTCAAATTTCTTTTCGAAGCATAAATTAAACTATGTATATGGTGATTTATATTCCTAAGTAAGCTAAGAGCTCATACGTACTTAACTGAGAAATCATAAGTCGTTTACAATCAAGTTTTGACTTTCAGTTATCGACACAAAGTACAAATTTTAACCTACAAACATACATATGTTCCGAATGTGCTGTGTATTGCTTATCTTTTCCAAATATAAATGGTATTTATGGCAAATACAAGGACTGTAGATAAAATTACTACAAAAATGCATTACATTTTATTTTTAACGGTTACCACTAATCAGCATAGAATTTTAGTATAGATAACGAAATTACGCTTAGCATGATTCATAACTGCGTGTTAGGAGGGTGTAACATACAATACTTGGAAAATGAAAATGAAGACCAAATTTCGATAGAGATTTAGTAGATTTTTCTTTAAACTCGGTAAATTATTGCTTTTCGTAGAAGAACACTAAAATAATTCTCAAAATTATCAAGAGATAATGCTAGTAATAGAATTTATATATATTTTTTTTAAATAAAGCTGCTGAGAATTTCAGTTAGGTGTGACTGCGACGATAAAATACTAAGTATATACGAACTTTTTCCCGAAGATATCGGCATAACATAAGCACTGATCGACTTATTTGCGTTGCAAGCCCGTCTTAGAAGCAGAAAAGTAATTTTTTGACTTGGAACTATGAATTTACGGAGAAAGTGAGCTAACAGAGATCAGGGAATACAGTGCTTCCAACCAACAGCTGTCTCTATGAAACAAATCAAAATTCGTATTAGATTCGTTTATAGTCAAGTGAACGAGGCTGGCAAATTTTTCTGCTAAAATATGCCGTGCCGAACTGTAACCTCTGATCATTTCGTGGAAAGTAAATATAGAACTTGAAACAAAAATAAAAAATAAAATAAAATAAAAATAAAATGAAGACAAAATTAAAATCAAGCAAGTGTTAGAAAAATGAGTTGCGGCACAAAATAAAAAAATAAACAGAAATCACGATTAGTCTCTAGACCGAG
Organism: Bactrocera neohumeralis; assembly: GCF_024586455.1. Lineage (NCBI taxonomy): Eukaryota > Metazoa > Arthropoda > Insecta > Diptera > Tephritidae > Bactrocera > Bactrocera neohumeralis. The sequence goes on from NC_065922.1 coordinate 72,329,046, forward strand.
CAAATGTGTGGAAGAAAATCAAAGACAAATACAAAGCAAAAGCAAACACTCGCCATGATGGTGATGATGAAGATGACAAATACGCGTCTGCAAGACGTGCAAATAGAGCAATCAAAAACGTGAACGCGGTAGGCAAACACAAACGAACGGTGCAAAGGAGACTCAAAGAAAGAGAGAGATAACAGACTTTGTAAAAAATACGGGAGCAACCAAAGCGTAAGCAAAGGAAGTCAGGGAATTCGCAGAGTGTAATTAGTAGTTAGAGTGAGGTAAAATTTGCTGTGATAAAAGTGCAGGTGAGCAGGAGCGGCGCGACGTAACGGCACAAGAATTATAGGTATACAGAGAGTAAGGAGCAAGCGTAATGACATGCCAGCAAATGCTGGTGCGTGATAAGGCTGGTGGTTGGCAAAGCCGCTAAACGACGGGCCTTCAAGCAACTGTAAAAGGATATGCGAGGTGGATGGAGGTTGAATAAAGAAATGGTGGTGCTATGGGGAAGATGTAGGTAGATGTAGCTATAGTAGTAGCGGTGAGGTAAAGTGCAGCGCCAAAGAAATAATTTGAAAAATGCCAAATATTTCAAAATATGCTTATTGCAAAATTAATTTTCAGAAATATAAAAATAAAATCAACAAATTTATGAAAATTAATTTTCGGAACTAAAAAAATAAAATAAATGACTTAATAAAAATAAAATTATTATTATATTTTTTATTTAAATTATTTTGATATTACATTTTTATTTAATTTTCTAACTTCAAAAATTTACGAAAATAAAATAATTATTATATTTATTATTTAAATTATTTTAATATTAAATTCAATAATAATAAATTTTCGAAGTTAAAAAAAAAAAAGATTTATAAAAAAGAAGTTAATTATTTTTATATTAATTTAATTAAAATTTAATAATGGAACATAAAGTTGAAAAAATATAAAAAAATGAAGTACATAAAACTTAGCTGTTTTAACTGAATTATTATTTATATAAAATAAAATTTGACACGAAAGAGATTTAATAAAAATGAAAAAATAAAATTGGAAATTTTCAAAAAAAAACATTGGAAAAATTTGAAAACAATTACCAAAAGAGATATATAAAATAAAATAAAAAAAACTTATATGATATAACATGAAAATTAAAAATTGAACAAAAAAACAAAAATCAAAAAAATTAATTATTTCCATAAAAAACTGCAAAAAATAATATAAATTAAATTTAATTATTCTAATTGTAGCAATTAATTGCATGAAAAATTGGAATAAATAAGAATTGTATGAAAATTTTAAATTTTTCCAAAAAAATGTTTTAAAAAATTCGTAAAAGAAGTAAATCGACAAAATAAATTAAAATTTTAAAAAAATATTAAAAAGGGAATAAATAATAAATATTTTGTATAAAAACTCATACAAAATTGAAATAAACGAAAATAAAAACATAATTTTTAACTTTTCTCAACAAAATATTTTAAAAAATTTATAACACAGCAAAATTGAATAAAACTTAAATTTAATAAATAAAAATATGAAAATGAAATGAATAAAAATTAATTTGTATAAAAATTAATTACACAAAAAATAGAAATAAACTAAAATAATAACGTAAATTCTAAATTTTCCTCAAAAAGTATTTCAAAAAATTTATAACAGCTAAATTTAATAAAAATTAAAAAAAATATTAAAAGCGTAATGAATAAAATTATTTGCCATAAAAATTACTTTCATACGACATACGAGTAAAAAAATTATAACATAAATTTTAAATTTTTTCCCAAAAGATATTTTTAAAAATTTTAAATACTGCGAAATGAAATAATAATTAAAAATTTGTAAAAAATGCTAAAAGCAGAAAAAAACAAATTACTTTATATAAAAAAATCAATAAAAATAAAATAAATAAAAGATAAAGTATTATATTTTCCGAAAAATGTTTGAAAAAATTATTAAAGAGAAAAAAATGTAAATAAACTAAAAACTCAGCAATAATTATTTTATATAATAATATGCAAAAAAAGTTAAAGAAAAACTTAAAAAATGAATTACATTGTTATTGTTTTCGACAAAAAAAAAGGTTTGTTTATTGTTTTTAATTTTTTTCTCGATATAATTTTTTTTATTTTATGGAATATTTTTTTTGGGGTTTTTTGTTATTTAATATATTAATTTTTTCTTCTTAATTATTATTTTTATTATTTTTTTTTTTTTTTGTAAAATTTAAGTGATAGCCGACTTAATCAGTTCAAAAAATGAGCTAAGAGCATGTAGTTTACATAAAATCTTGCAACTTAAAGTATACTTTTCGGCTTTTTGCCAACCAATTATCAAAAATCGCAAACCTTTGCGCACTCACCTCAAGATAAACATCGCTGTCCGGATTGAAGGTGTCATTCACCCGCTGAAAAGTGTAATTCACATGTGGTATTGAGTGCAAAATGCGCACCAATATGCTGGGTTGCTCCATTTTGTTGAACAATTTTCGCTATTCGTTTGCGTGTTAAAGCTGCTGTGGTTATATGTTGTTGTTGCTATTTTGGCTAATCAGTATTTGTTTGACGTTTATTTGTGATTGCACTACAATTTACACCGTTGGTTAGCAAATATTTGCACATTTCACGCACCACGCTGGTATACTTTTAGGCGTTTACACAAATCAAATCAAAAGAAAAACACATACGCATACGAAAAAAGGAGTAAAACTTTTAGTTTTGACTTTTGACGTCACAATAATTTACGCACTCAAGCAGCAAAGCGTCGAGAGAGAGCCTTACGAGAGCGCGCAAGCGATATACATACATACATATGCACAGTGCGGTGAATTTTTTAAGTCGATTTCCTTTATGTATATATATATATATGCACGAGTGCTATAAAACGTGCTGCTGTGTTATTTATGACTTTTTTAAGACAATTTATTTAGGCAAGCCAAAATTACTGCCAGACGCTCTCTCGCTCTCCTAACAAATTTTGTTGATTTTCACTTAAAACGGAGCAGACTTTTGGGCGCTCGAGCGTGTGCGTAGTATATGTAGGCAATGCTTTATTTTTTTGCATTAAACTTTTCGAATTTTTTGTGAACTTTACACTACTGCGCTTAACGTTGCACAGTTTTAGGCGAAATGTAATTTTGATTTCCCAAATAATTTTTCGCTTTCATATCATTTCATGCTTTAGCAGTAACGCTATGCCACTTAAGCGCTTTTTTTTTTGCTGTATTTCATAAAATTGTTGCCTTCTTTTAGGCGCAACACTTAATACTTTTAAATTTCTTTGTATTTCACAGAATTTATTATATTTTACCTCAGCAAATTTCACTAATTTGTTTACTTTTCGCACTTTGGCCTAACTAACGAGAGTATAGCATACTTTTTAGCGCCACAAAAATTTCCCAATTAAGCTTTTTCTAAATTTTCACAACTCGAAACACTTGCTGTATTGCAGCTTTCATTTATCTCACAGCCTTCACGTCGATTTTCTTAACTACCCGTTTTACATAATACATTGCATACTTTCGCCCGTTAACACGCGTACACGCACAAGTTGGCCGACTATTATTAAGCACACTTTTAGGCGTTAACCTGCCCTTGTCTGAAGCGCTCAGCTGTTTTACACTCCACACTTTTTTTTATTTTTGTGCAAGCCAAATCATTGACTATAGCATATTTGCAGGCGCTAAACGTCATTCGTTTATTTGAGACCTTATTTGTTTCGTGAGCGCTGCACAGCTCAGTTCACGTGACACACAAATCACAGCGCAAAGGGAATTCGCAGGACGTTGTCGTAAACTTGCGCTGCACTTGTTTGCCGATTTCAATATTTATCCACGGGTAAACCTGTATATTTTCGTGGTGTCGTGCCTCTAGAATGCCTGTCTGTCCGCGCTGCCACTACGCGCACACGATTAAATCGCCGATTTTTGTTATTTCCTTAGCAGTCACAGCGACGCACAGCATCCTCGCCAGACTATGCTGTCGACTCAAGTGCTGAAAGACTGAAACTCTGCAGCGACGACCTGATGTCTCGTTTTTCGTTAGGACCCCAACGCGTTCCACAATTTCTACGCACCACGTCGCACGTTTCACCGTCAACCGCGCGCGCCTCACTATTACCCGCCGTCACTTGGGAGTGGAGGTGGTCTTGCCGCCGCCGTCGCTGTCGCCTCGTACGCGCGCACTCGTTTCTCGGTTGTGTGCTAAATTTTCACTTTCGTTTTCACACCCAAAAATGCTGTGTGTGTGCACCTTGGAGCAGCTTTTCACTACGCTTATTATAAACGTTTTGCGTCGATTTATATACGCGTTTTTCCGATTTTTTCTAACTATATTGTACAAATTCGTTTAAATTTCACAAATACTTGCAATTTTAACAATAATTTCATATAATTTTTTTTTTTGCGTTCGCAGCAGACGCAATGCTATCCGTTTTAACGCCCGTTGACAGCTTCCTTCGCTGTGCTGCTCAGTTCTGTCAGTGGCTGGCGTTTGGCAAGGCTTCGCAGGCCGTTGAAGTCAGGCAGCTAGCCTTTGCTGCAGTCACTCGCTCTCGCGCGCAGTCAATATGTATTCTCTTGACTGCGCTTACGCTCTTTTTCTACCTAACCGCTCAGCTGTGACATTTGCTTATGGGCTACTAGCAATCCTTTTGCTTTTCTCATGAAATAATTGCTGGCTGCCTGCTCATAGTTATTTCTCTCTCTCTCTCGCTGCCTGTCAGTTTGACAGCTGGTGTGTTGAAAATGTTAGCTCTACTGACAGCTCAGTGACAAAGACGTGTGGTGAATACAAAGTTGTGAGTGTTGTCCATATGTTTTTAAAGGCGCTGTAAATAAAAAATAAGAACATTATTATGAATGTTTACAGCGATATTTCCAACTCCAAATTATGTTTATTTTTTTTATTTAATTTTTTTTTCTTTTATTCATAAAAACCGAAATTGGCAAGTCGTCTGCCCAATTTGCAATGCCTGATTTGTAGAGTTGAGTGTCTGGAATATTTTGCGCTTACATTTTTTATATGGGCATACATATAGCGCATATAATAACAATGTTATTGTTAAATTACTCATATATTTGTGTATGTACAGCGAAATACATACATACATATATGTATATTTGTACATATTTATATTTATTAAATTCTTTAAGTGAGAAAATATTTAGGAAAGCATTGGGATTTCGCTTTTTGCGCAGCAGTTAAATTTAATATCTTAAAAATTATGAATATTAAAAAAAAAATATTTGTTTTTGTTTTGTTAGTTTTAATTACATACTTTATTAATTAAAAAATCGCTTTAGTTTTAGTATTACAACTTTTTGTAATTTCTCATAGCTTTTTTTAACAATTTTTTTATACATAAAAGGAAAAAATATATTTAAATATGTACAGGGTGTCCTAAAATTAACACATTGCCATTTTTTTTAATTTTTGAAATCTTTTTTTGTTATTTTATTTACTTTTAATTTAAACTTTTCTATTGTTGTACTTGTGTTTATTTTTTTTACTTGTTTGGGTTTTATAATTCATATTTTTCATATTTTTATTATTAATTTTTTAATTATATAAAGGGTATCCTAAAATTAACGCCTTGCCATTTTTTTTAATTTTTTTGTATTTTATTTAATTTTAATTTTTTATTGTTGTATTTTTTTTTAATTTTTTTTAAATAATATTTTTTTAAATATTTTTGTTCCAACATATGCAAATATTATAATATAATGTATATAAAAAACAGTAAACATTTGTTTTATTATTATTTATATATTTATTTAGTTTTTAGTAATATTTATTTTTTATATTAAATTTTGGTATATTATTAATATTGCTTTATTATTAATGACATACTTGTAAACTTCCTTTCTTACTTTTGAAATCTTTGTGTGTTTTATATTGCTGATTTTTTTTACCTAATTTTTTACTGCTTACGATGTTTTAATTATTTTTAAAATTTTTAGTTTTTTATATGTCTTTTTAATTTTTTATATAGTTTTTTTTAATTTTTTTGTAATTTTCTAGATTTTATTTTTTAATTTTTTTATAAAGTTTTTTTAATTTTTTGTATTTTTTTTAAATGTTTTTAAAAGTTTTTTTTTTAATTTTTGGGGCATTTAATTTTTTTTTTAAATAAGGCTGTTTTTATTTTTTTAAATTATGTTATTTAATTTTTTAGATTCTGTTTTAATTAAAATTGGTTTTATTAAAAAAATATAAAAAACTTGATTGGTAATGTTTTTTTGTTTTTTTTTTTTAATTTAATTTTTTAAAGCTTTCGTTGATTTATTTATTTTTAATTTTTTTATATTTTTCTGTTAATATTTTTATATAGTGTTTTTAATTTTTTTTTTTTTTTTAATTTTTTTATATGGTTTTTTTAAGTTTTTAGGTTTTTATATTTTTTCTATTTGTTTGTTTTAATTTTTTAGGTTGTTTTTAATTTTTTTTAGATAATATTTTTAAATTTTTTAGATTCCGTTTTAATTAAATTTGTTTTTATTAAAATAATATAAAAAATTTTGTTGCTAATGGTTTGTTTGTTTTTTTTTATTTAAGTTTTTAAAGCTTTCGTTGTTTTATTTATTTTTTAGTTTTTTTTGTATTTTTTTTAAATTATTTTCTAGTGTTTTTAATTTTTTAGTTTTTATATATTTTATTTTTATTTACCTAGTTTTTTTTTAGTTTTTAAGTTCTTAGGTTTTATCTTTTTTTGATTTTTTTGTTTTAATTAGGTTGTTTTTACTTTTTTTAAATATTTTTTAGTTTTTTAGATTCTGTTTTAATTACATTTTTTTTTATTTAAAAATATAAAAGCTTTATTGCTAATGTTTTATTTGTTTTTTGTTTTAATTAATTTTTTAAAGCCTTCTTTGTTTTATTTATTTTTATGTTTTTGCAAATTTTTTTTATAAACATATATATTTTTTTATTTTTTTGTATTTTTTAATTTTTTTTATATTTTTTAATTTTTTTTTTAATTTTTTTAGATTTATTTTTATTTTTTTAAATGTTGTTTTCATTAATTTTTTTTAATTGAAAAAAATAAAAAAAATATTGCTGGCACCTATTAGCATTTAATAATATTTATTTAAGTGTTTTTCTAAATAATTTACACTAATTAAAACTTACACAAGGGGTGTACTTCAAATGAAGTAGCACTACTTCATTATAAATCGAAAGCAAATGTTTAGCTGTGGCATAATTCAATAAAAACAACAACAAAAATATTCGATAAATACTTATCAAGTATATATACATATTTCTATATTCACATATACAAGTACCTACTTACATTACTAAACGCATATCTATGAATGCACTCACAACGCACATATTAACATATTTTACATATATATACATATATATATGTATATTTATAACAATTCATTATGATCTCATACTTCGTTAATTGTTTATTCAGTTTCAAAGTGCAAATAATGAAATCAAAGACCGTAAGCGCATTTAACTGAAGTTGTATATACATATGTACATATGTATGTATATATGTATATATATGTAAATGTAATGTATGTGTGTAAAAAATTTGATGCTTATGGAAAATACTAAATATTTTTTAATCGAGGTAATGTATGTATATGGTGAATCATATGTTAGGAATTAAATTTTTCTTATATATACATACATACATATAAATGAAAAAATATTTTTTAAACTTATATTGCTATATACTAGCATATATGTATGTGCTAGTTCTGTGTTTTTTTGTTATTTATCCAGCAATTCGAGCACTAAAATCACGCGGCATAATCTGTAATTACAGCCTAAGCGGCATAGCTGCATATCAATGCGTTAGAAAGGCATTTGAGCATGCTGTTACATACATATATACATACATATACAAATATAGAAGTATATAATGGTTATTTGCTAATTTGATTTTTTAGCAGCATTTATGCAATTAACAGCATAAAAAGTTAGTAATTAGTGTTAAAAATATTTAAATTTCAAGGGAAGGGCCTAAATGCTTCACAAAAAAATGCCGAAAATAATAATATTAATGGAAAGAGTGAATAATGGTGAAACTAAAATATAATTCAGCAAAAAAAAAATATGAAAAAATTAGTAAAAATATAAATCAGTAGAAAAAATATTGAAAAAAAACTTAGTAAAAATAATTGATTAAAAAATTTAGTAAAATAGAATTTAGATAGAAAAAATATTCAAGGGCGAAGAATGAATAGAAAACATTTATAAAAAATATATGATAAACTGAAATCACTATAAAATATATTTGAAAAAAAAACAATTTTTTCAACCCAATAAATAAAAAAAAAAATGTTAAAAATAATTTAGTAAAAAAAAAAATCTTCGAGAGCGGAAAATTAATAAAAAAAAAGTTATAGAAAAATATGTTAAACTGAAATTACCAAAAAAAAATTTTTAAAAATTTAATTTTTCTTCAAACCAATAAATATTTAAAATACAACGTAAAAAAATATAAAAATATTGTTGAAATATTTTGAAAAATGTGTAATAATTAATAGCAGATAAATAAATATTGTGTGGTAATTAAAGAAAATGCCTCAATGATTATTTTTTTTTTTACTGAAGAAAAATTAAGTGAAAAAATATTGTTTAACAAAACAATGAAATTGTATTCTATTGTATGTATGTATATAATTGCACATTTTAGCATTTATTTTATACATTTACATATAGTATGTACTATATTTAGTTAGCTACTACATACATACATAAAACCTACCTTTTATAAAAGCCTACTTAAGTGTTTCAAAGCTTGGCAAAAAAGCACTAATTATTTCATTAACATAAAAATCTAACTTCTTTACTCCATCTATGCGCTATTTTCCGGTGTATTTGTGTGTATTCATGCGACTTCCAAATATTTTTAATGCCTTTGCATAACTCTTAAAAGGCAGTTGTTAATATAATGCTACCATAAATGACTGATCACCCAATGCTTAGTTGCTGAATGCCGCAATTGGCGCTCAAATATGCTGACATACATACATAAGTACATAAAAACATACAAACATATATACATACATACATTTATATCTACATTCATACATACATAAATATATATACCTATAGTATATACATACATTTATATACCTTCATACCATATTTACTATAACATAAGACAGTTTTATGTTTGCTTACTTATATACATCAAGTTGTTTTTATTGCTTTTTAAATCGCAACCTACGCAAACTAGGCGCCAAGTAAAATTTTAAAAACAAATAGAAAATATTTTAAGGCATCTGCTGCTTACTCATATGATAATAAAATTATTAGTAGCGACCTAATGCGCGATATATCGAAGCTCCTGTAAATCATTTAATTATTGTTAGACTTTTTTGGCATTGTTTTTATTATTATTTTTGATTTGATAAAACTTTACAAAAATATTTTTAACATAAGTATTTATAAATTTTATTATTATACTAAAGAGTGATCCATTTCGAGGTTCCCTATGTTCTCATCGGCATCATTTTTGAAGAAATGTCGACCGATGATTCCACCAGACCACAAACCACACCAAATAGTTGTTTTTCCTCGGGTGGTCTTCGTCCCAAATACGGCAATTTTGCTAGTTCACATACCCATTGAGCCAGAAAAGGGCCTAATCGCTGAACAAAATTTGGCTAAAAAAAATACCTCCAATTGAGTAACCCGTTGTTTATAGTATAATTTATAATATTTATCATATTTATTAATTTTTTAATATTTTTCGGTTTGAAACAGGTTGTTTTTAATTTTATTATAATACTTCTTTTTTTAATTATATTTGATTTTAAAAATCAATTAATTATATTTAATTAAAAAAATTAGCTAATTATATTTTTTTAATTTTAGGCGACTTTTGGCTTTAATTTTCATTTTAATTCATATATTCATTTTATTTTACAAAAATAGATTTTGTTTTTTTTTTTTTTAAATAAATAGATTTTGCAATTTTTCTTAGTTAATGAAATTTTTATTTTTTATAATGTCCAAAGTTTTATTTCAATTCTTGCTTGCTTGCTCATTTTCTATAAAATTATGTTATGCACTTTTTTTTTATAAATATTTTTGGTTTAAAAATGCATTTTTTTAGTTTTTTTCGAGAAAATTTTATTTTAAATTGTATGTATGTTACTTGGCCACTTTTATTATTAGGTTAGGTTAAGAGGTCGGTCCTAAGAAGAATCTCATTTGGGCAGCTTAGAACGCTGGTCTGTTTTTGTACCTTAAAACTGCTATGCACAGCGTCATAAGACCATCACAGATTAACAAAGCGCATTGAGCATACCACAAATTTGTTGAGTTGGCTAATATTAGTTCGGCAATGTCTTCTGGTTCGCCGTTGATATGATTACCGAGATGTTCTAACCTCAGTCTTGCAAAGGCTGGACGATGGTGGAGAAAGTGCTTGGTTGTTTCCACCTCATCCTTCTACCTACACACACCCTCTAGCCCTCTTACAAACAAAGGTTGCCACAAAATGAACATTGCTCAGAGCTAGTAGTTCAGTAGATCTCTCCAGGCTAGAAGTATCTCGCAGTCACACAGCAGTTGGTCTTCAACTAGCGGCTGTTAAGCGCACGCAAGTCTGCATAGGGGACATTTGGGATCTTATACCTCTTTTTTAATTTTTTATTTTATTTTAAATCATTTTCATGTTGGGCTACTTCCATATGATTATGATATGATTTCCATTATTCTGAACAACTTTGCCTAAGACACAAAAACTGGTTTCGAGCCTGCGATTTTTAAGGCCGATTTTAAAAATCTGAGTCGGTCTCAATCGGTTGCCGATTTGGACAAATGATCAATATAATATGCACCTATGTATAGTATGTGTTAAATTCCATTCGAATATCTCAAAAACTGACGAAAAAATTTATGATTTTAAAAAAACTTCGCCTTAAAAATGGCTGGATCGAAATCGGTTTTAGACCCTTAGTCTCTTAGGCAAAGTTATTCAGAATGATCCGTAAAGCGATTTTTAGGCTTTTAGGTTCCCTGTGGATCAACCTGTTCTAACCCATATACCATATACAGCGTTTTGCGAAAGACTTTAATTGATATTAGAAATGTTTTGGTTTCAAATAATTAAAAAAAAAGCGTTTAAAATAAATCGATTTAATATTTTTTTTTAATTTTAATTTTTTATTTTTTTTTGGGTTTGTTCAATTTAATTTTTTAATAAATAAAAAAATCTGTATGTTACTTTTGATTTAAAATATAGCTTTATAAGTTTAACAAAAGTTATTTATTTGCTGTTATAATGTTTTTAGTTTGACTTATTTTTTTTTTTAATAAAACCTTAAAAAAGTGTTTAAAACAAATGAAATTTTTTATATTTTGCTTTTGAATATGTCTAAGTTCAGTATTATTATTTTATTATTATTTAGTTTAAAACAGGTTCTATACATATTTTTGGTTTCAACTCCATTTTATATAAAACATTGCTTAATAATTAAAAAATAAAAATTAAAAAAATTCGTAAAAAAAAAAAATTTCGTAAAAATTAAATTAAAAAAAAATTAAAAAAAAAATTATAAAAAAAAATTAAAAAAAAAAAAAATTATTAAAAAAAATTATTAAAAAAAAGTTATAAAAAAAAATTATTAAAAAAAATTTTTCGTAACAAAGAATTCGAAATTTTTTAAATAATTTTTTTGTAATATTTTTTTAAAATTATTTTTAAATAATTATTTTTAAAAAATTATAAAAAAAAATTTTCGTAAAAAAAGAATTCGAAATTTTTTTAAATAATTTTTTTTGTAATACATATTTGTTTTTTAATTATTTTTTTTTTTACTTAGCCTCCATTTATTAAAAGTTTTTGTTTCTTTAGATATAAACTCATATTATATATCGCTCTCATACTCTGTGTAGCTTTATAATTTTTAACTTCCCTTGAATTTAATTTAATATCATCTCATTTTTTTACATCATCATTCTTGCTTATGTGTAATGTATGATTTATTTTTACTATAATTTGTTTTTTGTTTTACTATAAATCTTTATTTCAGTTGCTCATTACTCATTTATCTAACTTACTCAAACAATGAACATTTCAAGTTCGGTACCTGCATACTAAGTTATTTTCTACATATATTTTTTTTATTATCTTTTAGGTTTGCTCATAGTGAAAAAGTGAACTGTTTGCCGGCATAAATGTAGGAGCGTCGAGGCAAACCACTTGAGCAACAATTGAAATACGATGAGTGCTTGCTTACATTTACATTTACGTCATACATATATACATATGGGAATATACAGGTGAGTACATACACATATATGCATATATATTTTACATTTTATTAGATATACATAAGTGCTTTTGTATATACATATCAAGTTATCTATATACATATATATGTATATATAATTTTATACATATATAAATGTACATACGTATGTACGTAACTAAAAGCTTCCAGCGCGTGTGCCACCAGTAGTCGGCGCTTTATATGCGAAGCGTCTTCGAAATCTGCTTAATTCTCTTTAATTTCTAATCTATTTTCATAACGATCGCAATTGCGAACACTTGAGTAAACAAGTGCCGGCTTGCTTTGAAAGTAAACAAAGGCGTAAAGAAGTTTTTTGACATACATACATACATACACAACTAGATGTTAATTGTGACAAAAAAGTACCGGGAATTGTAATTTAAATTACCCGGGTAAATGATATTTCACAAAATAAATATTGATGAATAATTAAATATTTTGCGTTTTATTTACAATTTTTATTTTCTTTACGATTTCCGGGTACTTTTTTGTCACAATGTATGTTAATTCTTTTCGGATTTTGATAATGGGAAGTTTTTTTTATTTTAATATTATATTGGGTAGTCGAAAAAGTCTTTTCGTATTTTGTCAATAGTGGTCGTTGCAGTCGTATATCTCCAGCGCTACCAATCGCATTGTATCATACCATATAGTGCTGGAAAGGTGAGATTTTAAGCTGCATTCAACCAAAAAAAATTAAATTAAGGGAAGTCAAAAAAAAACTTACAGCTATTCAAAAATGAGTGAAAGTAATGAAGGAATTCACTATATTTTGGAATTTTTATATAAAAAAAGGGAAGAATGGCAAGCAAGCCACCAATGAAATTTGTGAAGTTTACAGAGACGTTGCTGTATCAGTTCGTGTAGCACAACAATGGTTCGGTCGCTACCGTTCTGGAAATTTCGATTTACACTGATGATAATTTTACACCGATGGAATAATGTCTCTATCGGAAAAATGGCATAAAGTGCTCGACCAAAATGTTACATATTTCTTTACATATTTATTTGTATATATATAAAAAAAATAAGTTGAAATGTGATTAGAAATACGAAAAGACTTTTTCGACTACCCGATAATTCAAGTGCGTTTCCGATGAGCTACTCCAGTTGATCTCTTTTAGAGTCTTGGGATGCTGATATAGATACAAACATACATATGTATGTACATATAAAATAACATTTAAATCAACTAATCCATTTATGAATACAATTTTGCCATGGCTAAGTTGTGGATTTTCTCTTTTAAATTAATAAAAAACATTTTTTTTTATTTTTGAAACTTTATTTTTAATTTTCAAAGCTGCAATGTAACTTTTTTAAGTTTAAAATAATTAAATTATGTTTTTTTTGAATATTCTTGGATTTAAAAATATGTTTTATATTATTTTTGCACTCCAATTACAGTATTTTTTTTACTACCCGGTTTTCCAATAAGAATAATATGATTTCTAAGTGTCGTTTCGGCCATTTTTGAAATGAAATGATCTATAATTTTTCATTGTATTCGGTAATGTTTACAAGTTCGTGAAAGATATACGCAAGAACCACATTTACAAATGGTTAAATTTTATTATTAAAATAATCGTTCTCCAATTGCAACTTTTCGTGCGCTGTCAATACTGGTGCAAAGAAAATCCACAAATTATTCATGAACAACCATTACATTCACCTAAATTGACAGTTTGGTGTGGTTTTCGGTCTGGTGGTATCAACCTTACTTCTTTCGAAATGAAATTGGTGACACCGTTACTGTCAATGGACAGCGGTATAGATCGCTGATCACCTACTTTTTATGGTAACAATTGGCAGACGTTGATCTTGACAGCAGCTGGTTCCTAAAAGTCAGGGCTACGTGCCACACTGCACGTGCGACAACCGTATTATTGCGAGAAAAGTTTGGAGACTCGATTATTTCAAGAAATTATGACATTGAATGGCCTGCAAGAAGTTATGATTTAGCACCATTAGTTTACTTCTTGTGTGGTTAGTTGAAGTCTTTGGTCTTTAGCAATAAACTAGACTCTCTGCAAGCTTTGTAATAGCAATATAATCAATATTGAACGCGCTATTCATGACATATGACTTGATTTGGTGGAAAAAGTACCTGAAAATTCAACGAACTCGTTCCTGCAAAAGAAGTTGTCGGGGCCATTTGAAAGATTTTATATGCAGAAATTAATTGTATATATTTTATTTCACATTAAATTAAAATAATTTGAATTTCCATAACAATTGCTGTTTTTTGTTTTTTTTTTGAAAAGAAATCATACCACTCTTATTGGAAAACACTGTATTTAGGTATCATTTAGAATTATGTAGATTAAAGTAAAAAAAGTATGCCACTACAATTCTCAGTTGTTAAATATTAATTTTTTAGTTTATTTTAAAATTGTTTTAAATTATATTTTCATTTTTTAATTTTTTTTTACATTTTAGATTGGAAATACTGTTTTTTTATTATTTTTCCACAATTTTTTTTTTATTATTTTTCCACTAAATTTTTTAAATATTATTTTAATATACAGGTGTGTTCATTCCATCCAAAATTTACATTCTTATGGGTGCGAAACATTTTTTCTGTTATTTGAAGCAAAATAACATGATTTTTTTTTAATTTCGACTTAATATGAAAAATTTTGAAATTATGATTTTTCAAAATTTTTACTTTGAAAAAAAAAAAAAATACTTTTAAACATTTGCGTATACGAAGAAGAGTATTTTATTTTCGAAATAACTAGTCAGCCTATTCTTTACGATTTTTTTTTAATTTTCCAATGAGATATACATACGTTGAATTTTTTCGATTTTTTGTTTTAGAAATAAAAAGTACATTTTTATAAACAATTTTTTTTTTAATTTCGAGCGTTTTTTGTTAAATTTTTAAACACATTACATAACATTATTTTATCAATTTTTTTATTAGTTTATTTTAAAAAATATTTTGTGTTTTACTAATTTTTATCTATTTTTAGATTCAAAATATTTTTTATATTATTTTTCCATTCACATTTTCAGTTTTGTATTTTTTTAATTTTTTTGTTTATTTTTTTTAATTATTTTTTTAACGTATAAATTTCATGTAACAATTAAATTTTTTATGGCCTAATTTTTAATCCGGAGAGGGTTAAAAAACTCAAAATTTCTATTATGTCCCTTGTAATCCGGACCGAAATTCTCTATCCGTATTCTCTAATACGGATCACATGTTTATTATTCACTACATTCGCTTTTATGCTTTATTGATTTAAGTTTTTTTTTGTTTTTTTTTGAAACAGCTGTATTATTTGTTATAATAAACAAATAGAAATTTATAAATATTTTTTGGTAATCCGGATTTCCTTATATTCCGGATAGGGACCGGTTTTAATTGATCCGGATTAGCGGGCCTCTACTGTATAGTGAAATCCCTCATAACTGGACACCCACCGTGGCGGTGTTTTTGCCCGCATATGGAGCTGTCAACATATAAAGCTCATAATTCATTCATCAATATTCATGAAATTTGTCCGGTTATGGGAGGTGTGCGAGTTTAACGACTATCCGTATTGAGGAATTTCACTGTATAATATTTTTCCATTTATTATTTTTATTGTTTTTGTTATAATTATATGTTTTTTAAACCATTTATTTTTGTCTTTATAATTATCCGTTCATTACTATTATATTATACTTTTTAAAAAATTATAATATATTTCATAAATTTGTATGTATGTAAGAAAAAAAATATAATTAAAAAATTTGATAGTATTTTTTTATACATATTTTTTTTTTTTTTTAATTTTAATTTTTTATTTTAATTTTTTATTTTTTTTTAATTTTTCTCAAAAAAATGGTACCCATGTTCATAATCCATCAATTTTTCTTGTGCTTTACCAAATTAATTCCAATTCATGCTGCAATCAACCACTGACAGTCGCACAACTGCATTCCTCTCCCCTCACATACTACCCACACATATTATGCTTACACACACACACACACTCACACAAATGACTGCTGCAGCGCTGCTTCTACGCTGCCAGTTGGACAGCTGAAATGCACAAAGCAGCAAAAACAACAAACGCACCACACTTTTCTAAACTATTTGTTATTATTATTGTTGTTGTAGGAAACTTACACTATTTTCGCTGCTGCTTACACAGTTTTTACTATCACTAAACGCATTCTCACATGATTTACTTTCATAAAAATCGTTCGATTTCGTTAGAATAACTGCGTCGAGAGCTGCGACGCCAACGTTCTGCCGCACAAGCGTACGCTGCTGCTGCTTTTCGTTCACAGCCTTTGCCTCACAAACTTGTTATTTGTTTTCCGAAAGCAAAAAACTTACACTTTGTTGCAAACACTGCTTTATTTAATGCTATTTTTCTGATATTTATCAACAAATATTTTTATATTTGTCTGCAATATGCTTATTAGTAATGATTATTCTTCTTTTTCGCTGGCGCACTCGCTACGCGCTCACGCTCGTTTTACGTTCGTACACGACGGCGACCGCTTTGAAACTCTTTTGCTCAGCCAGCGATTGCCTGCATTTTTCCCACATTTGTATATCCCGACAGCATTTGCCGATAGTTTTCACTACTATTTGCGCACACAAACACATGTACACGCATACATGTAGATTTGTATGTGCCCACCGCTGACCGCGCACAATAGCAACACTGAAAAACTGGTTCCGCGTTTTTGTTTACACTGTGCGTGCGAGCGAGATGGCCATAGTTCGATACAGCCAATGCGGCGAATATGCCTGGCAGCGAAAAGGCAAAACAGCGAGTATCGAACACTTTGTTTACTAGTTGTTTTGACAGCTGTCATTTGCTGTTCGTTTATTTCGGCAAGTCAGCTGTTTTGGCAAATTATTTATTATTTTCGTTATTAATTGAGTGTAAAGTTGTAAATAATTTATAGTTTTTAAAAATGTTTTATTGTCTACAAGAGAATATGTTTTCGAAAGTGTGAAGTGCTGTTATTTCAACGGCATTTAAATCGCTATAAACTGCATTTCCGCGCTTAGAAGCCAGTACCGCTTTCTCAGCACTTTACACCAAAAAGTGATGACAGCTTTCCACCGGAAATTTATTGTAAATATTTGGTGTGTCACAAGTTCCGAAAGTTATGTCTATGGAGACCCAAAGCTTTAATATTAGGTTCCTTCTGTATAGTATCGTTTACCACCATCCTTGTTACATAGGGTTCTATATGTTACTGGCAGAGCATGCATGAACTCTGGAAGCACATTCAACAAGCATAGCCAGCAAAACCTTCATTCTCTGCTTAAAAAGCTCACTGACATACTTTAAAGCTAGAAAGCTCTCGTGTGCAGGAAATAGAAGCTTTTAGAGCGAAGCCGTCTGCTTGGTAATTGGGCTTAAAAAGCTTGAGTGCCTCTATATGCTGTCCGCAAGCAAGTTAAAGACTGTTTTCGCTACTTTATCAACTTGGAAAACTTTTAGCTCGCTCTCTGGTTCTCGATTTAAGAGCTTGCGATATGAATTTGAGGCCCAGCTTTCTTATAAAATTTAGCTAGGTGTTAAAGAGGCGATATGTCACCTGTTAGAATACGTGAATGTCAGAGCCTTGCTTCTGTGTCCAAAGATTGCTAAACACTCTAGGAGCAGATGTCCCGGAGTTTCACTCCATATCACCTCCATATTATATATAGCTGCCTCTTTTACCTGCAATGGCCGTTATCTATTGAGACGAGGAGTCTAAATATGTCTTAAGGAAGGTTTATTATTTGTTTGAACCACTTGAGGTTGTACCAACCCAGTAGGAGTTTTGCTTGCTTATCTTTCTCTACCTTTTCCTCTTTCCGGAATGATTCTCTTATGTTATGTGAACCCCACAGCGCAGAAAGGTTTCACCCCCATCGGGTTGGTAGTCAGAGCGGTCAAGTTCATCTACCAACTCATTCCTATCTATATCTTCTGTTCCCTTATCCAAGTAAGACGGAATAGGTTACAGCTAAGATCGCTAGCCTTAACCAATAGCGATTTAATCTCGTAGGATGAGATCGCTTTGATATTTATAACAGTCTACAAGATTTTAAACCTTTCTTTTCACTTGATTTCTCATATAAAATTTATGTAGGAGCACGAAATCACTAAAAAATAGTTGAGGTTAGTTTAAAAGGACGCACAACTACCAGCAATTTTGTAGATACTCAAGAATAAGCTTTCTCTTAAAATTACAAATTTTGGTTCGTACTGTACGTACTATGGGAAAATCTCAAGCAAAGACACACTCCTATTCAGTAAGTACATACACCGCTGCGAAAAGTGACTTATATTTAATAATAGAAGATGAAGTTACAACAAATCTTTAAAAAATATATATATTTTTTGGTTTATTTGTTCCTTCTAATTAAACTACACTTGAAATCTCATTTTCGTACAAACGTAAGATTATAAATCTCATTAGACTCTCACGAACGTCTTTATATTTCGGGGAAGGCGCTGCCAATCAGATGCTTGCCGCGATAACGCCAGGTGTAGGTGACAATGCCGAAGCGCTGGTTGCCTAGTGACACAGGACATGTGCGGTCGGGGCGCAGCTGGAAGCATACTGTGTAGAGAGCCAGTTCCAATTCGGGTGAGGTGCCAGCAAAGACACCATTAACCGGTTTATTAACACCTTTATGACTGAAGCGTACTTTCAGGACCTTAGCTTTCTGTGGAATGAAAGGGAAGATAAATAATATATGTCAAATCATGATTCGTTTTCGTTCGCACTTACATTGCCCAAATCGATTTGATGCAGATAACCCTTATAGTCCAGGCGGCCTGCTTTCTCCTCGTCTGCGAAATACACCCAGTTGTGTAGACCAATCAGCGTGCCATTCTTTACTTCGTGCACGAAAACATGTTCAAAGCCCGAACTACCGATGCGTCCCTGTCCACGTGAGTACTGTGTAAACCAAAGCTCTTTAACGAGATCGCGATGGGTCTTGGGATCGGGTGTTACAATGCCTACAAGTAAGCAGAAGGTTAATGTATTGTGTGATATATGGTAAATACGCGGCTTAAATTTTTTGACTTACCTTTGTTCTGCAAGAAAAGCATGGCCTGTCGCATGACCTGCGTGCCCATTACTGCATCGACGAACTCATTCTCTTCACGACGCTCATTGACGGTCACATGTTCATTGGCCAGAGTATCCTCTTCGTAGTTATCGAAAAGTGCACGCATTTTAGCGACGGTCGGTGAATCATAGGCGCGAGGTTCGACTTCGAAGAGACTGAATAGAGAGAGGAAGTTAATAGCTTGTAGTTAAAGCTTGCTTCTGTTGTAGCCTACTTACGGATTCGGCGCCTCGTCCGTGCTATCAATTGACCTTGTTTTGCCCTGCGGATTGACATGCACCAAATTTAACAAGCTCTGCTCTTTAGCATAGAGCTGCTCAGTTAGAGCGCGTATTTCGTCATCGCTAGCAACTGAGCTACCACTGGCACTGCTGTCAGCACCAGGTCTTGCCGTAGTTGAGAGACCGGGTACGTGTGGCACAAACGAAACGCCAGAACCACCAGCGCCAGGAGTACCTGGACGCGTGGGACTGCTTGGCGTTGGTGAAGCTGGTGCTATGATACCGCCACCTGGACGTGATGGTGAGGCTGGTGTAGGCGAACCCCAGGCAAAGGTTGGTGTGGGTTGTGCGCTACCGCCAGGAGAGGAAGGTCGTAGAGGTGAAGCTGGTGTGGGGCTACCAGGGGTGCGTGGTGTTGGTAGTGGTGGGAAGTCTTCTTTGCCCACGGAAGGCCGACGTGGTGGTGGCAAAGGTGGGAAATCATCTTTTGTTGTCGAAGGACGGTGTGTAGTGGTCGTGGACGATACACCAATGCCGCCGAAACCATTACGCATATCCAAACCTATAGCGCTGCCGGGTGGACTTGGTTTTGGTGTTGTTGTTGTTGTCGTGGTTGTGGTACTAGTAGTGGTCGTTGTGCTGGTCAATGGTGCCAAACCGAAACCGGGACGACCGGCTGTGCCACCTTGTGGACGTGCGCCACCGCCATAGCTAAGATCCAAACCAGATGGCTGGGCTTTAGGTGGTTGATATGGTGAAAAACCAGGTGGCAAATTCGGTTGTGCGGTACCCGGACGACCAAAGTTATTCACATTACCAGCATTGCCGTAACCACCGGCACCGCCAAAGTTCGTTGC
The DNA here is from genome assembly GCF_024586455.1 of Bactrocera neohumeralis. Classification (NCBI taxonomy): domain Eukaryota; kingdom Metazoa; phylum Arthropoda; class Insecta; order Diptera; family Tephritidae; genus Bactrocera; species Bactrocera neohumeralis. Next base: position 72,349,467 of record NC_065922.1, read on the forward strand.
TGTCGGTACGGCTTGTGGACGTTGTTGCTGCGGGCTGCCGGCTGTTGGACGCAAACCGACTGGTGTGGTTGGAGTTTGTGCTGATGACTGCGGCGTGGGCTGTGGCCACTGTGGTGGCTGCAAGCCATTGCCACCGAAGGGCGATGACTCAGGTGTGTCAGGACGTGGTCCCAGCGGCATTAGCGGCGCATTTGGGTTAATGGAAAATGGTGGTGGCTTTTGTGCGCCAGCGTTGTTTGGTTGTACACGCGGTGCATTCAGCGTTGGTTGGGATGGTGTGGGGGCCGGCACATTTCGTGGTGGCAACGGTGTGGTGGTGGTAGTGGTCTTATCACCGCCACCACCAAACCACCGACTAAAAAAGCCGGACTTCTTTGTTGTCTGCTCTTCCGGTGGCGCTGGAGTTATCTCGATCTCGGTCTTGTAGCTGGCTAGAAAAATTTAATTAAAATTTATTTAATTTTTTATTCAAATATTTATTTTTCTGGAATTAGCACACAAGCGCGATGGAACAGAATGTGGAGATAAGCGTTGACACACAAATATTTTATTTATTAAACTCAGATAAGAAAAATTTCAAAAAAAGCTTCAGTGAGATTTAGCTCATCTAATTTTAAGAATTTTTCATTTATTTATTTTTTTTTTTTTTAATTTTTTCAAAGTTGCTTCAAAATTTTGTTATATTCATTAAAAATTTTTGCATCAAAATTTTATTATATTCATTAAAAATTTTTAAAATTAATTTTTTTGGTTATAATCTTTTAATTTTAGTATTTTGATATACATTTTTTATTATATATTCTTTAACTTATTTTATTTTTTAAATATAAATTTTAATTAAAAATTTTTTTTTTATTTTAATTTTTAAATTTTTTTTTTTTAATTTTTGTTTTTTTCTTATGCACAAAATTTTCTTTGCTATTCTTCGAAAAATTATTATTTCAATATTTTAAATTTATTCTGCTGAATTTTGAATTTTATTCGAAAATTTATAATTTCAGTTCATCCAAATAGACAAAATTTAAAAAAAAAAATCGAAATATAAAATTTTGTTTTCAGAAATTTTTGTTTTTAGAATATTTTATATTTTGATTTTTTTGGAAATTTTGTCAATCCAATAAAGATTACGGGGTAAAAAGTCATGAAATCTTCATTAAAACTCTTCAAAACCAATTTTTTTTTATTATCTGTTTCTTCATGAAATTTTTCTTCATCAAAAATTTTCAAAATTAAAATTTTTTATTATAAGGTTTTTATTTTGGTTTTTGACTTTCATTACTATAACTTGCTTTGTCCATATATTAAATTTTTTAAATTTATTTTTATTTTATTTTTGCTTGGTTTTTTCATTTTTAAAACTATTTATTATATAGTAATTTTTATTTTCTATATTTATATTTTTTAATTTCAATATTATTTTTTAATTTTTTTTGTTTATTTTTTTATTTTTATATTATTTTTTTTTTTTATTTTTATATTATTATTTTTTTTATTTTTCCATTATTTATTTTAATTAATTATGATTATTTTTTTACTTCAAAGAAATTTATTTCACAAGCATTTTTCGCCATCTCACCACACTGTTCTCTCTGACAGGTAGCTTTTTGGAAACTCTTTGCAGGCTTTGTGTACAGATTTTTTATTTTGTTTACCTGCAAATTCGCACTGCAGCACACACAACAACAACACAGTGCACACGAAAAGTGTGTGACTGATCTTGAAACGCATGGCTTCGCTGCTTTTCTTTTCACTTAGCCCTCAAAGTAGTGAATAATATTACTTATTTTATTTTTTTTTTAGTTTTACACTTTTTGGTAAAAAAATAACTTCGCTCTTTTGTCGAAATACACTTTGTTAACTGTGCACTAGCGACTATGTTCGACTGACACGTACGAATTCCGGCAACTGACTGAGTAGACATTGAATTGAGAATCGTACAGAAGCAACGCAGAAACCTGTTAGGCTGAAATAACTACATACATTACTTACATAAATATGTATGTGTATGTAGGTATGCATAGTGTGCTGCTGCTCGTGATGAAGATGACGGTTGGCTGTGTGGGAGAGCACGCTACCATGGGTAGTTGTCGACGGTAAAGACAATGATTTTCTGAAAATTGTAAAAACATTTTTATGTTTGAGTTTGGCCTTGCTTTTTGAGAGGTTTTGGCGTGTTGTTTTTTGGTTTCGGCTCGTTTTTCCCCTCCATTCTGATGATTGTTGACTTATTTGCATGTCAAACTCATAAACCCATGTCTCATCGGCAGTTATAATGCTTTCCATGAATGTGGGATCGGAATTCGCACGATCAAGCATGTTCAAAGAGACCTGTTTACTGTACTCTTTGTGAAAAAATTCAGCTTTTTCGGGCCGAGTCGAGCAAGAACGCATTTCATATCCAAAATATCCAACAAAATCTTTCCGTTTCTTTAACATTTGCCTGACAATTTTCAAGCACCATATCCTTCACTTTTTTTTTAATATTTTCATCAGTTGAAGAGGTCAAAATCGTCCAGAACAAGGCATGTTTTCAACGTTTTCACGACCATTCGTAGGCTTATGTTTTCGATAAATTAAATCACCATAAGCCTTTTCCAACATTTGCAACGATTTTCCACACGAAATTCGGTTGGAAACACAAAATTTGAGACAAATTCTTTGTTCGATATTTTTATGCATTCCCAACGCATTACTGTTGTGTACCGACCTAAGCAGCTGCTGTAAACAAACTGGTTGACAGATCGCGCTCATATTTGACATAGTAATTAAGAACAGGACTCCAGTCCTACTTGATTTTTCTAATGTTTTTACACGGGAAATTCAATTACAGTTGCTTTTTTGTCACAATGTATAACCGATTTTTTGCTTTTATGTTTTTGAAACATCAGCAATTGTATATAAATAGCTTTAAAGATTAAAAAGAAAAATAAATTTTTCAATAATGAAAAAAAAAATACTTATTCGTGATCGCAGAAGAAAAATTAAAATTAGTGCATTTTTAATAATTAATATTTCATAAAATTTATCAAAGCCACGGAATACTATGTATGGCATTATAAAAGACTTCAAAAATATTGGAAAAAATATTAAGAAAAAATGTACATATTCTCAAAACTCAAAATTAAAATTTTTTAAATAATTGAAATATTAGCAAATATTTGTCTATGCTTTAGTACTTTTATTCAAATAACAAATTTCGAAAAAATAAAAAATTTGCAAAATTCAAAATACAATTTCGTTCAAAAATTTAAATACGAGTAAATAGTTTAATATATTAATTACTTTGATTCGAGTAACAAATTATCATGAATATAAAAAAAAATTATTTAAATTTTGCAAAATTCAGAATTACATTTTTAATCATTTAAATATTAACAAATATTTTTCTATACTTGAGTACTTTAATTTCTGAATAAAAGATGTATGTACATACATGTACACTTTACTCCATATGATAGGTGATTGCATGTGAGGGATCTTAATGAAACCCAGGGATAATTTATTTTTAGTATATTTCGTCACCTAAAATGCAAAATAACGTAACGTCACTTTTCATAAATTTACGGGCGAAAGAAAAACGATATAATAGAAATCACTCAAAATGAAACAAAATTTGAGTTTTGGTTATAAAGTGGTTATATATTGGTTACATATTGGTTACATACTGGTTATATATTGGTTACATACTGGTAATATATTGGTTATGTCTGTCAGTGGCAGTTTAAAATTCTATACTAAATAAATGTAATGCTTTGTAAGCAATAGAAAACTCAATTTCGATTTTTTTGCTGATACTTTGTTTTGCATTTTAGGTGACGATATATGTATATATAATATATGCCTCATATATTATTTAAATGTTGAAAAAATTCAAAATATTTATGAAACAAAATTTAGAAACCTTTATATAAAAGTATATTCATATCATATAAATGTATGTATATTTTCACATTTTTTTATATATAGTAGAAAAAAGTAAAAATTTCAGTTCAATTGAATTATAAAATAAAACAACAACACGCTCTGACCTCCATGGCCCCCGCACATATAGACCAACATGAGATAAGCGAGCGACATTCAATTCTATTAGAAGTCAATTTGAAATCTTGTCAAATAAGAGCAAGACACTATTAATTTATATTGAGCATACAAGCGCCTTAAAAAACTCACCAGAAATAAATAAAATCGGTTTATATATAGTAAACAACTACCTATGTATATAAATAAGTGTTATATATACATACATACATACATCCTTATATATGTATAAGCGCACCCTTTTTCTTGCTATATGAAAGTGACACCGATTTTAGAATTAAAAAGCCGTTATTGCATCGAATATAGTTTGCCCCACCGCTTTCACTCACCTTGGTATTGATTTACGTAAGTAAGTACGCAATTGAACGCCTTAATTAACACAAGTTCACCGCCTAAAACGAAAGGTTTCATTGAGAGTCGTAACACTTACTCACAAATGTACACAAATATACCGATTTGTAGCAGAAATATATGCTAATAAGCATATAAATTAAACTAACTGATTCATTTCACACCACTTTTTAACAAAGCGTGAGGGAAAATGTACGGAAACAAAGCGTTTTGTTGTTTTTATTGTTTTGTAGAAATTTTTTATGAATCATGCCATACGAAGTTGCATGAATGGGGTTCCACTATAGCAGCTTTTGGAGGTGTAATTGCGGAGATAAGTGAGATTTGTGTATGAGGCTGAGAGTTATAGAACATGAAGGGGGAAGTGATAGGAGGGTTAGTGACTATATAAAAGAGTTTGAACGAAACATGGAAAACTACTTTAAAATGCATATTGTTTTTCATATTACTTCACTCTGTACTTATATTATTCATGCTTTTAGTTTTAGTGCGCTCACCACATCACATCGTGATTTCATACACCATGTGATCTGTGCATTATGAAATTTTGTGAGTGAGCTTTTAAAGTCGAGATTTATGCACACATATATATATTAACAAAAAGTAACGTTTTATATAAAAAATTTAAAAATAAATGCTATCACATTAAAAATTTTGCATCATGTGATGTATAGTATTGCATCGCATGACTGTAACTTCGTAAAATGTTTTTGATTTGTAACAAAATTTCAAGTGCCAAGTGTTCAATTCCGCTCAATCATACTATTGCATGGCTAACAACATCAACTTTTATATATTTCTTCAAATATATCACATCGCGCGATGCCGCATGATGCGATCTGCTCATCATTGCAGCTATTAGAATCACATATTTTTTCAATATCGCTTTCTTTTAAATACATAATGTCGTTACTCACACTAAAGCAAAGCATAACCGTAAAATTGTCAACATGTGTGTTTTATTTCATCATATGACTTCGCTATCATACAAATATTCTTGCTTTACATCAATGTATCATAGGATTTGTATTCAATTCCGCTTAACTAGTATGGACTGCATTGGTTATTGTTTCCATTTTTATAAATTTTGACAAAAAATATCACGTGATATGAATCATGTGATATGTATATCACTTCACATCTTCATGTGATGTATGAAAATTTCGAAATTTAAATTCACTACCTTTAAGCAAGCTTTTTATAAAGTTACTGTCTAGATTACATCCTTTTCCAATATAAATATAACGTACATATGTTCTACAATTTGTTGATATCACTTGACTTCGTCGATATGTGTGCATTTCATATGTATCATAACGTTTTATACCATTTAAAAGCATTTGCGTGCTGCTTCTATGTTAAAAATTTATAAATTTTGCTTATTGCCACCAATTCACATCGTGTGATCTTGATCATGTGATCTGTACAAGACATCATTACTTCATGTGATGTATGAATATAAATTTACGTTCCAAATATAAATTTACTTTCTTTTACGTCACTTCCTATAGTACATGTGTCATATAATCTACACTTGTTGACATCATATGATTTCAGTAGCATCACAAAACTTTTGATTTTCTTAGATTTCATTTTTTTAAATGCAGTGCATTACATTTAAAAACAATTCCGTGTATCTGCTGTGTTAAAAATTTAGAAATCATTGCCTTCAATTCATATGGCGTGATCTTCATCATGTGATATTAAATCAGAACATTGCAGATATTGTGTGATAATTTAATTTTATTATATTTTTTCAATAACACACTCATGTACGTATTAAATCTTTATTGAAATTGCTTGTTAATTAATCAAATCAAGGTATGGCATCAATTGTATTTACTGTGATCATATGACATTGAATTAAAAGTCTTAGTAAGAAAAGGTTCGTCGTCTTACGTTTCTCTAGTCATATTTTAATAATTTTTTTATGCTTTATATATATATATATAATTACTAAAAACAAAAAGTTGTAGAAACTATTAAAATGCAAATGTAAACCGCTCTAAAAATTATATCACATGATATGCGCACGACGTGATTGCCTACTATACAATCGTTTATAACTCCAAATAATAATTTCATGCTAAGATTTCCAACGTTGGCTTAGTTTTTAATGATTTTGATTGTATAATAATTCAGCTTAATCACATCACATCACACTGCATAGTGTTGTCATATGATCACTGCTATCACGTCATATAAAATTTGGATTTTTGCTTAAATATAATTTTTTTTTTATTATAACTATATTTTATGCAGTTAACAAAATTATATTTTCGGATAAAAAAATCATATGATGCGCACATCACCTCGGCATATACTTTCAGTGCATACTCCTCGCTATTGTTTCTAGCGCTTGCTATACTTTTTTCCATAAATACATATTAATATTTTTTCAATTGATAATTGTCCTTTAACACCAATTATTTACTTACCCCTGTCATTGTGCATAAAGAAATAAAATAAATCTATTTTGTATTTTTTAATATATTTATATATGTATTTATTTAATTAAATGCACACTGAATTCAGTTACTCTAAATACAATTGTCGATAGATATATTCTTTGTTTCATTATTTTTTTCTTTGTTGTTTGTCCTTTTTTCTCTTTATATTTCATATGCAGTTATTTCGTATTCGCTTGTTGGGTAGGTAAGTGCAGGTGTATGTGTGTGCATCTGTGTTTATTTGTCTGCTGGCATACATACACATGTATATATGCATGCATGTGTGTATACATATAGATTACAATAACGGTCAATTTGCATGTCAATTGCACATTTAAAATGTGTTCATTTGTATTTACTTAATTTTTTTGTTTTCCAATTAATTTCAACTGCATAAAATCTGTTGCATTAAACTTGCGCCTTATGCTGCAGTCACGTCTTTGATGGAGTTGAAAAAAAGTTTGAACTTGAAAGAAATTTAATTTTGCAAATGAAAATATTTAAAAAATTGTTATTTAATTTTTATTTTACTAAACAAATTAAAATTTTCAAAAAGAAATTTAAAAAAAGTTAAAATTTTTTTTTTTAATTTAAAAATGTTAATTAAAATAAAAAATTTTGATAAATAAATTAAAAAAAATTTCAAATAAAGTTTCAAAACAAATGTAAATAAAGAAAAATTTTAAATTTATATAAAATATTGAGGAAAACTGTACGGAAATTTGAAATTTACTAAAAATTTATTTTTGGTTTTTTTTAAACATTTTTTCTTAAATTTGTACGGAAATTTGAAATTTACAAAAATTTATTTTTGGATTTTTTAAACATTTTTTCTTAAATTTTTAAAATTTTTTTTAGATATTTAAATTTTTGTTGTAATTTCAATAAAAAAAAAATTAATTTATATTAGAAATATAAAAAAATATTTGCATTAATGTAAAGTAAAAGTTAAAAAAATTAAAGAAAATTTAGATTAAAAAAAAATTAAAGAAAATTTAAATTAAAAAAATTAAATAAAATAAATTTTTTTTTAATTTTTCTTGCATTTTTTTAATTTAAATTTTTAATAATTTTTTTTATTTTTAAATTTTTTTAGACTTTTGTTGTAAATTAAGCTAAAAAAAATTAAAAAATAATTTTCTTCTCCTATACATTTTTTGTAATTTAATTTTTTATTAATAGTTTTGTTTTACACAAAATTTCGAAATTTTTGGAACAGATTTTATTTTTTGAAAATTACTGCAGATCCGTTAGATAATTATCATAGTTAATTAAATATAATTTTTACATTTATATTAACCATATTTTTCCATATCAGTCTGCGCGAAATAATGTTTTAGTACCCTAAATATTTTCTGACATAATCATAAAGTTACTAAAACATATTATTGGTAAAATTATTTCCAATATTTTTCCATTATTGATAAAAGAAGTGAACAAATAAATGTTCATTCATCAATTTTTGAAAAATATACTCCAAAATAATTCTGATAATTGCTAAAGAAAATTATGAAAGTTTGTTAGCTTAAAAAGCTATTTTGTAAAACTAAAAATTTTCCTTAATAAATTTAATTTTTTGCTTTAATTCATAAAAAATAATTTTTTAAATAATATAATATATTTTTGAAAAAAAGTTCAACACTGCGTACTTTATTTTTCAACTTCAAAACTTATTTTCAATACATTAATTCACATCTAAATTTTTTCTAATATCTTTATGCTTGCCTTTTTACAGTCCACAGCTCAATAGACATAAATAATATTTTTTAAATTTCCTAAAATCTTTTAACAACAGTATTTTACACCACTAATACACTTAAAAATAGACAATTTTTGCAGTGTATATTTATGATTTTTAAAATATGCATTTCAAACATTTTTCGAGTACTATTCTCTAAAGTTTTTTTATGTTCGCTCTTTTTAATGTCTTATATTTTATAGTTTCTTTTTGGCTTATGCGTAATTTAAATAATTTATATACCTTTTTCTGCTTATTCATATATTTTCTTACTTTTAAGTTTAGTTAGTTTTACAAATAGTTGTCATCCTTACTACTTCTTTTCCATATTTTGTTATAACTATAAATATTTTTATTGAAGTCTTTTTGAAAAGGAAAGGCTTTTGGTAGTTTATTCAGGAGGGTCCTTTTACGATTTTCTTATCAAGTATTTTTTATAGTGTATAGATTTTGTAGAGGGAAAATAAATAAATATTTTTTCAGTGTATGTCACTTAACAGGTTGAGCAAAACATTCAAAACTTCGAAGTAGAATTGCGACAAATATTTTATCTGATAAAATAAGCTGTTATCAATTTTCTCAGCGCTTGGCGTGAAAAATATATTTTAAAACTCTCGTTTCATTAATTTTATGTTATTTAAAGTCAGTGATTTTAATATTTAAAATCTTTTTTCTCAACTTTGATATAAATTGGTGTGTAACTTTGCTAAATCTATCGAAGTTACATACCATGAATTGATTATAAGATTTCTAATAAATATAATAATATCCATATTTGAAAGGAAAAAGTTATTTTGTTTTAACTAAAATTTTGATCACATCAGTTTTGTTATTTTTTTAAAAACCACCCAAATCATATCTTTTAAAATGTCTGTTTTAAGTGCTTTGCTCAACCATTTCAGTGTCTTTAAATTCGCAGTTAAATAATTGCCTGTGCATATTAATAGATAGTCTTGGTATTAAATTTAAGGAAACCTTTGGTAGAGTTCTGAGTTTCAATACTAAAACAGTTGATATATAATATTATTTTAGATACATTAGTTCTTCATAAAATATATAGTAAATAGAATTAGATATTTTATATGGTAAACTAACGGAGAGTAAGTCGATTGTACCATAACACCATTCCATAAGAATATTTTTATTCGGTAGTTTATACCTAAATAATATCATTATATAATTATTTAATAATAATATCATTATTTACTTAAAAAATTTAAAATTTATTTTCATAAATTTATTAATCAATATGTGTAATTCAGTATAAAATATTTAAGCAACTCCTTTATTTAACTACTTCGCACTTTATGTGTAACCGCCTTATAACTCCTATCGATGTTATCGATTTTTGGTCTCTCACTAGTTTTTCTTCTTCACGTGCAAATTGCGTAAAATAAGTTATATAATAATTATATAATTTAAAATAAATTAAATTAATGAAAATAATTAATTCATTAAAAAAATGTACATATATAAAAAAAATAAATTAATTAAAAAAAATAAAATATATATTAATAATAAAAACGATTTATCAAAAAAAAAAAAATAAATTAGAATGAGTTTGGTAATTGAAGCGCATATTAAATATTTTGCTTCGTTATATTTGCGTATAATGAAAGCGAGTGTTTCTCAATTAGTGCGTGAATACCGGGTGCCTCAGTAGTAAAAATGTTTCGTTAAAAATATTTATTCAGTGGTTTTGATAATATTTTTAATAAAATATTGCTTTCATAAAATAATAATTGAAATTAATTGTTTTTTTATGGAGTAATGTTAAAAAATTAAAAAAATATATAAAATAATTTTTAAAATTTAAATTAAAATTTTATAAAAAATTAAATTAAAAATTCAAATTTAAAATCGTTTTGTATATAATCATAAATAGAAAGTAATTTTTTTAAATAACACTAACAATTATTTTTTTTATAAAATAGTTCTTAAAAATTTAAATTCTTTTTTATTAAAATGTATTTAAAAATTAAATCTTACTGTTTTTATAAAATAATATTAAAAAATAAATAATAAAAATTTGTTTTTAAAAAAATTTAAAAATTAAAATTTATTTTTAAAAATATTAAATATTTTTTCTTTTTTAATTAAAATTTAGTTTTTTTTAATACTTAAAAATTAAATATTGCCCTTTTTTGTAAAATAAAAATAAATAATTAAAATTTGTTTTTCAAAAATATTTAAAAATAAAATTTGGTTTTTTAAAATGTTAAATATTTTGTAATTTTTAATATTTAAAAAAAAATTTTAGTTTTTTAAAATGTTAAATATTTTTTCTTTCTTAATTAAAATTTAGTTTTTTAAATTAAAAAAAAAGTTGTACAAAAAAATATTTCAAGTTTAAAGTTTTTGAGTTTGTGTTATTAAATAATACTTTAAATTTGTTTTAAAAATAATATTTAAAAAGTAAAACTTAGTTTTATAACATATTTAAAAAAATTTTTGTTACAAAAAATATTTCAAATTTAAAATTTAATATTTTTTTAAATAATACCTTAATATGTTTTTTTTAGAATATTTAAAAATTAAAACTTAGTTTTATAAAATATTTAAAAAAATTTTGTTACAAAACAAAATTAAAATTCGAAATTTTTTAAATTAAAATTTTTTTTAAATCTAATTTTCATAATACTTTAATGTTAAAGCTTGTTTCTTCAAAAAAAATATTTAAAAATTAATTTTATTTATGCAAAAGTATTTAATTAAAAATTACTTTTATTAATGCAAGAGTAACTAAAAATAAAAATTGGGTTTCATAAAAAAAATATTTTTTTTTTCATAAAATGATATTCAAATATAATTCTTCTTATGAAATAGTATTTAAAAACTAAACTTGGTTTTTTTAAACAATATTTAAAAATAATTATTTTTTCATAAAATTATATTTAAAATAAGTTTTTATAAAGTAATATTAATAAAATAATATTAAAAAATTAAAATTTCTATTGATACACCTTTACGTTAAAATTAAACAATTCCTCTACTTTGCTTTTTAATTGCGCACCATGTATCCGACTTATAATTCTCACCACTGCAATCGATTTATATGTGTAAGGCATTCACTCGTTGTTTTTCTCCACCACGTGCAAGCAGCATAAAAGGAGTAAGTTGTTAAGATGTGAAATTAAGTGTTAAATCAGTGTTTCAAGCATTAAGAAAACTTGAAAAAAGTGAAATAAACAATTAAAGTGCATATTTCTCATAAAATTGCAACAACATATAGTGCGCAAGTTAAATAATTTGTGTCGGCATAATTGTGCATAAGCAAACAAGTTGCTGCTTATTTGTAATTTGTGTGAGCACCGGCTTGCTCAGTTATAAAAGTGTTTCATAAAAAGTATTATGCGTTTCACCCATTGGATTTGTTAATAATATTAAATTAAAGCATAATATAATTCAGAAGTGCAATATATCATATTGAAAATAATGGAAAAAGTTCTTAACGCAGTTTTTGTCGCTTTAAACGGTAGTTCTCATTGAGCACGACAACGAGTGCATGTGATGCAAACAACAATTAAATATGAGAAAATCAACGTAAAAGCATAAAACTTGAAGAGAATAACAAAATATACGGCAACGGTGCATTGCTGATGTGCGGTCCGTATGCAGTGCGTCGCATATAAAGGGTGAGGCAGTTCAATGCTTAAATTATAAGTGTGTTTTTAATTATAACACACAAAAATATTTATTATTCGCAAATATGTGCCACATTCACTTTCGGTAATAATTTAAAAAATAATAATTTAATAGTAATACGCGAATATTTATTAAATGATAATTAAATATTAATGTAATGGTAATAATAATACAGAATCAGATAATAAATTAATAATTTAATAATAATTGCTTATCGGAAATATCATAATTATGCTTTGCAATTTGTTTAGGTTATGTGCTTTTTTAAATGCCTTTTCGCGTATTTTGACTGTTTTAATTTAATTTTTTCAATTCTTTCAAAAGAAGTTTGTATTTTTCGAGTTGTCGAAAGTGTTAAAAAGTATTGTTTGCCATTAAACATATTAATTATTTTTTTAAATGCATAAGAAAAGTAAAATATAAATAAGTATTATATAGAAGCTAATTCATTCGAAAAATTTATTACTATAATTAAAAAATAGTTAAAATTTGTTACGAATAAGTCGAAAACTAAACTTGCAAGTGCAATTATTTTAATATCATTCTTAAAATGAAACTAAAAACATCAAAAGCATACTGGAGCGTCACTAATCCTAATCAATACACTTCATAAGAATTTCTGAATATTAGGTAAGTGGTTATATAAATTACATTTTTTCATTCCTTTTGAATTAAATCATTTACATATAATATATTTTTTTCAATATCTTTTGCTTATTGGAAAAATTTGCACAATTTTAATGGTAATTTTATGATATATATACTTGTTTTCTTCACATCTCGTGTATAGTCTGTATACATTTATGCGTGTACCGTTACTTTGCACCTAAGTTTTCTAATTTCCATGATTTTTTCTTAATAGGAGCATATGCTTCTTACAAATAGTGCTGTTAATAATATACACAATTAAATATGTATACATATGTTTGTTCCATTTATATAACTAGTATAGATTTTGTATTTATAAAAGGTTAGTGTGTAAAGTCCAGTTCTCAATTCCCATTGTACGTGGCATAGGTAGTAAATACATAGTAAGTTTTTTTTAAATTATACCGTTTTGCAATGCAAAGTTTGTTTTTTAATTTTATGCTGAAGGAAGTTGTTGAAAACATAAGAGTTAAAACATTTGTTTAAGAGTAAATAATCATAAAATCAGCAATTGACTTTGTTTTTAACTGTTAAAAATTTGTGAGAATCTTCACCGTATTAGGAATAAACATCTAGTGAGATAAGTATGACCAGGGTTGCACATTTTTTCATTCAAACGTTTTAGATTTAAAATTTATAATTTTATTTTTAATGTTTGTGGAAAATAATTTAAGTGTTCAATGTAAGGATTTGCAACAAATGAAATTTTCATTACTAAATTAAAAAATAAAATTTTAAATAAAAAAAAAGTTTATAAAAAACAAAATTTTCAATTTATTTATTTAATCTTTTTTTATAAAAAAATGGAAACTTAAAAATATTAATAAATAATTGTAAAATTTTTATTTCAATAAAAAATTAAAAGTTTTATTTTTTGATTTAATTTTTTTATAAATGTAATTTTTTTAAGAAAAAATAAAATGTTCAAATATTTATTAAAAAAATATAAAAAAAAATTTAAAAAATTGAAAATTATAAAAAACAAAATTTTTAATTATTTTATAAATGTAATTTTTTTAATAAAAAATAAAATTTTCAATTATTTATTAAAAAAATATTTAAAAAAATTAAAAACACTGAAAATTTTATTTTTTATTTCAATGTTTTTTAATTTTTTTTTTTTTAATTTTATAATAAAAAATTATATTTTAAATTTAATTTAAAAAAAATCAATTGAAATTTTTGTTCAATAATTTTTTAATGTATCATTTGCAACCCTGGGTAGACGTAACATTAAAACTGTCTTGCACGTGCTAAGCCCAGTGTTTTTTTTTATTTTTTTTTAGTGCGTTCTTTAGTTTATGGAATCTAATATTGTTTCAATGTCATTCAAGTCAAAAATATTTCAAATGTTGCAAATTTGTGTCTCGGAAGGTCTTCATTATACTTAATTTTGCTTGTAATCATTTTGAAATGATTATATATTTTTATTTATTTATTTGTTTTTGTTTCATTGTGTCATAAGTTTGTTGCTGTATTGTAATACTGCTGTTCTATATTCTATTTTCAACTTTTTTTTCTTACTGCTTAGAAATTTTCTATTTCATTCATAACATTTGTCGCTAATAGTTTCGTAAATATTTTCATAAGTATCCCATTTAGCAGTTAGCTTTTTAAAGTACTCGCTTATATTTCGATACACTTGGTATCTTTTTATTTTGTCTTCATGCGTTTAACAGATTTTATTTTCGAAAAATTTATAATACTCCTAAAACTTTTAAATTAAAAATTTTCAAAACTTTAAAAATCGAAAATAATTTTTTCGGAAAAGTAAATTTTTTTTTTCTAAAATTTGAAATTCAATATTTTTTGAAATTTTTAAAATTTTTGTTAGATTTTTATTTTATTAATGCGCAGTTTTCTTACAATTTAAACACTAGTTATTGTGTTTTTAGTTTTTTTTTTATAATGTATAGAAGTCATAGATGCCAAGAGCCAGCTTGGCGTTGCGCTCGAAAGTGTGCTTTAATTTATTTATACCTTCGGGCCTACATAAGTGTTTACTAATTTTAAGTTTAAGAAAGTTATTGACATACACGAATACGTACACATATGCATAATAATATCTTTGTCTTATTTTTATTTAATTTTTACAATAAAATTAGACCTGTATATAAGTTAGACATTGAGAGAGTTTTACATTTAAACTTAAATTAATTTATTTACATATACATACATATATATTTGCTTACTTACTTCCTATTACATAAATGTATATATATTTTTCATTTTTATTTAAATTTTTTTATTTTAATATTTTTTATTAATAATTTCTATTTATTTTCGTTATATCTTCTGCTAATAACAGCTTTGTCAAGTGTTTAGGATATGTTGAATCAGTTTTATAAAGACGATAATGTTTTTTGTTTCTTAAATTTTGTTTCTAAAAGACGTTTTACTTCATAAATTTCCTTTTGCGATTTTTTAAATACTGCATTATGTATTTTTTTATTTTTACGGTCAAAATTTTAATTTTTTCGTCGCGGCATTGGCTCTACGCTCTTGAAAGTCCACATATATTTAAAATAAAATACTTTTAATATATAAATTTGTAGAAAAAAAAATATTAATGCTTTTAATATCTAAGATTTTTCCCACTTGATGAATTGTGTTATATTTATAATTATTATTTTTTCATTTACTAATAATTTTTCACTTTCGCTATTATTTTTGACCTTTACTATATAATTTTAATTAACAAAATACGAAAAGTAAAAGTAAGTTTGCAAGTTTTTAATTTTTTTCTGTTCAAAAAAAATTTTAACCACCAATAAATTGCTTTTCTTCTAATAAAAGAAACTTTTCTAGTAATATTTTTAACAAAATAATTGAAAAAGTAGTAATAACTCATTGAAACAAGTTTCGTCTTTTTTGAGCCATATATGCCCTTTCTTTTTGTTTCTTATTTGCATTTTCTTGCTAAAGATTTTTAAGACAATTATTATACCTGGAAACTCTTAAGCATTATTCTTTGAAGTATACGTAGTTTTCATTTGTTTTTTTTTTTTTATTCACTCAAATTTCCATCTTCTTCACTGCGGTCTTCTAACTATTTATACAGTCAGCACATTTTATTTAAAAAATATTGTTTCTTAAATTTATTTCTTTCGCTAAAATAACTAATAATAACTTTTTTTCTTCAATATCTCTCAATTGCTCCAATTTTGTTCGCTTTTCATTTAAATATCATTTTCCCTCCTTCCTTTAGTCTCACTTTAAGCTCTTTGACTCAATTCTCTCTCGCTCTCAGACTCGTTTGTGCGCTCGACTTCATAACCTGTGTCATTGCAACCTTTACGAAAATGTCAACCCGATCTGGTGTGTCATTCTTCGGTAATATTATTTTTAGGATTTTATCAAAATTGAACTGAAATTGTAATTGGCTTCCTCAAAAATTTTTGCTTCGTTATTTTAAAGCTGCTGTCTCGGCTGTTATGTCTCTTTCGTTGCTTTCTTTCACTTGTTTATAAATTTCCTTTAAATTCCCTTTGGGCCCATTACTTTAATTGGCGCTTTACACTTTTCTTATGCCTACTCATTGGCGATGAAAAAAATATATTATATATTCACGTATTAATAGATATTGATGAAGTGATCAGATATTGTGGGAATAGCAGACGGAGAGATTGTTAATTTTTAACCAATAATGAAGTACCTTTTAGTAGTCGCAAATTTTAGTATAAGTAATTTGTTTCTTTTTAAAGAAAAATACGTAAAAATATTTTTTTTTCGTTCACCTCATGTGTTTGCTTCTAGAATTCTCTTACTCTTTATAAATTAATTTGAACATATAGATCTCAATATTTGATCATTATTGTTTGAACAGGCTTTTCTTAAATACATGATTTATACTTTTTTCATTGAGAAACTTTTCTAAGAAAGTGATTATGGTATATTTGTCTAAAATAGTATGTATAACAGGTGATTAATTTCTTCTTTAAAATTAAGAAAAACATATACAACTTTTCATTATTCTCCGAAAAAACAAAACCATATACCCAACAATCCAAATATGCTTTAAGTCAGCATCAAAAAGTTTGGAAATACTGCAGAAAAATGTCTTTGCCCACTTTTGGGCGTTGAAGCTCAGTATAGATCCAATCAGTTGTCCTAACTATCCACACTCCATCTGCTGGGTTATTTATTTGTATGTCAAGTCTGCTATATTTATTGGGGACAAGCTAACAAACTTACATCTGCGGCACCATATATCGTAAGCAGTTAGTTAGTAGGCCGCACAGTTAGTGGTTGCTGCGTTGAGCTGGGCATTCGTATAAGTAACTGTGTAGCGGATATTTAGAGACGACTAACATGCAATCTGATACCCAATAAGGCGTAATATCAGCATACCCGAAAAGTATGCAACGGCATACGTAGCGTCACTCACCTGCGTCTGACGCGAGTGCTGCAGGTAATACTGATGAGCAATAACCTACATAAGGCACGATTTCTGCTCGTCAGACCAACAAACACTGCGCTTACCCCCTTCATTTTCGAGTCGTATTACTACCAGCGTATGTTTTAGCTTGTTGCCAGAGGCAATCATGGTTTCATTCGTTTCTGTCCCTGATATTTGATAGCATATGAGGCGCTGCGCGACACACCAATCGATGTGTGTAAGAATGCGCGCGACTTTAATGACACTTTCCGGCTAAGCCGCCATACACTCCCGTCTACAGTTGTAGAGCCGCGAAGAATATACAATCCGCAACGGATACGCTCATAAAACAACTGCTCGGCAGCAGGTAGACAATTTGTGTGTGCTGCGTGTAGACATTGGCAAATTGAGGCGAAAGGGAAATTTTTTGGTTGTATTTTTCTTTAACATACCTTCATTGTAAGGAAAAATAACGCTGCCAGCAAACATGCCCATAAAGGCACAACAATAACAATGAAAAATAACAATGACAATGAAGACATATCCTTAAATTGGCAGCATGATAGTATACATTTGGGCGCACAACGCAATCAGCCACAAACGGAAAATATCGATGTGTGCGCTATTATGTATCAGCCGTATTGTTGAAGATAAAGTGGTAAATTGATGACGAAAGCGGTGAACCCAGTGAACTTTGTGAATGCTTAATGAACTTGAAAAGCATTTAAATGCTTTTAAGTAGATTTCATGGAGACCTACAGAATGAAAAATGATGAAACAGGAACTCAGAGGAACCACTTTGCTGAAATGTACTTTGTGAAACGTTCGAAAAACTGTTAAAGAGGATAAGCCTAGACTCCACAAAGCAATTCTGTGCAGTATTAATTATTAACTCATTGATGTTGCTTTTCAGAGAGATAGAGAGAGAGACTATCTCTCTCGATCCCTCTCTCTATCTTTCTCTCTTTCTTTCCCACTGCCTTTTGCCTGCTTCTTTTCCTGCCTATTGAAATCAATTTCTTTTTTCTATAGGCCGAGTTCGAGGACATATATACGTCCGGCTCATTTTCTTGATTTTATTTCTCCCAGGGACATTGTTCAACTTATGCTCTTTCTTTTTTCTATAAACGTATATTTTAGTTCGAACTCGGTCCTGGCAAATCTTTCCGATTATTTTTCTGCCATAAATGGAATTGAACCTCGCGCTCGTTCTTTTTTTCTGTGGACGTCGAGCTCCGCCTTGTCCAATCTGCCTGCTGATTTTTCAGTGATGGCTGGAATTCAAGCCCAATTTTTTCTTTTATTTACAAACCGGTACATACAATTTGGTTCGAGCTCGTCCCGATTCATTCCTACAGCAGTCCGGTTCACGTAATCGGAACGGACCCGGATTTTTATCTGGTCAAGTACTGTCAATTCGGCAAACAACAACAGCTCGTCCTGACTAATCTTCTCGATTATTTACTCCCATAGACGCTCTCTTTCTTTTTTGAGTAGACCGAGTTCAAACGAACAAATTTTAGTTCGTGCTCGAACCTGATTTCTCTTCTTCCATAAATGAGTCGAAACTCACACTCTTTCATTTTATCTATAGACCGAGGTCAAGGGCATACATACATTTTAGTTCGAACTTTGTTCTGGCTAATCTTTCTGATTATTTTCCACTCATATATGGATTTCAAGCTCACGCCCTTTCCAACTCACACAGTTTTCGTTTTTCTATAGGCCGAGTTCAAGGTCGTAAATTCGAGCTCGGTCCTAACTGATCATTCGCAATCCTTCTTTCCCACATATGTTTTATTTTTAAAGGATTTTTAAGAATATCTGGTAATGGTCGAAGCAACACCCCAGATTATCAGGATAAATAGATTATACTTTATATTCCGAGTATGGAAAGTATCGTATTATATAGTAAAGTTCTAAAGTGCCGGCATCTATTTGGCTTAGTCAGGTAACTGAAACAGGACCACAGATTATCAGAGTATGGAGAAATTATATTCCAGATTCAGAGCATGGAAAGTTTCACACTAAGGCTTTGAGGTATCTCTATTCTACTAATGGTCCAATTTGTTTAGTCAAAGTAACTAGATCTCCGTGTGTTCTTCGCGCTTTTCTAAAGTTGTATGTATTTTCCACACTGGGTTATCATTAACCGCTAATGTATACATCTCTGTACATGTGTACTTATACAAGAAACACATATGATTTTCCATTGCCGCAGCCTCCGTTGCCGTCTACAACGCCGAGTGAAAACGTATTGCATATTTTATGGCATTTATTGATAAATTGCGGTTGAGATTTCATTTGTATGTGCATACATATGCGCTCATTTTTTCTTCTGTATTATTGCCGAGATTTATTAGCATAATTTTGGGGGTTTTGGGTTTTTTGTTTTGGAAGGATATTGTGGATAAGGTGGCTTCGCTTTTTTGTGCGTAATGTGTTTTTTTAGTTTGATTGAAGCCGACGTAAGCTGCTGGGGTTTAAGCGATTTATTTACTTTTTATTGTTTTATTTATTAAAGTGGAGTTAAAATGATCAAATTGAATTAATATCGGGGTTTTAATAAAGTCCGAAGCAAGTTTGTGTGCTTTGATTTTATGAGAATTTGTAGTGAAAACTTTTGGTGGAAAAAATTATTTTATTAAAGCAAAATGTAAAACCATAGAAATGTATAAATACAAAAATTTAAAGAAAAATATTTACAAAAATTTACACTAAAATGATTTTTTTGTGCAGTTTTTTTTAATTTTAATTTGTAAAATATTTACATAAAAAAATTAATATTTCGCATTTGAAATATGAAATAATTTTCATTTAAAGAATTTATATTTCGCATCAGAGCAAAATATATAAAGAAATTTTACAAAAAATGTTCTTTAAAAAAAATTTGTGCGTGAATTTTTTTTACTTAATTAACGAATTTTTAAAATTCGCATTAAATAAATTTTTTATTTAAAATGAAAAAAACAAAAATTTCAAAAAATCTAAAAAAAATGACTTAAAAGAAATTTTACTGAAAAACATTAAAAAAAATTTAAATAAAAAAAATAAATAATAATTAAATTACATAAAAGCATTTTAGTGTAATTTTTTTTCTAATTTAGAAATTTTACAAAAATTTCATTAAAGAAATGTTTATAAAAAAATTATAAATACATAAATTTTAGAAAAATTAAAAAAATTGTGTTCACAAAAATATTTAATTTTTAGCATCTTATAACGAAAAATTAAAAAAAATTTACTATAAAAAAATTAAAAATTATACAAATGAAAAATTAAAAAAAAAAAATGTGTATAAAAATTAAATTTTTTTAATAAAAAAAATGCGTATAAAATTTAAAGAAACAAATTGTGTGTAAATTCTTTAATTGACAAATTTGAGAAACATTAAAATATATAAAAAATATATGAATATTTAGCAAATGATAATAAAAAATTAAAAAAAAATTTACAAGATTGTAAAAACAAAAATATTTCCATCAATATGAAAAAAAAATTACACTATTTTCTTATTTTTTTGTATTAAAAGATTTTTTACGTACAATTTTTTTTAATAAAATTTGTAAATAAAAGAAAATCTTCCATGTTTTTAATAAAACTTGTAAACTTTTTATTCTTTTTATTTTTTTTTAATTCAGAAATTGTATTAAAAAAAATTTTATGCGAAAAATCTTGCGTTATAAAAAAAAAGAAAGTATTGTAATTTTTTTTTAAATACTAATATTTCAAAATCATAAGCACAAGCAAAAACATCCACACCTAAAATGTTATATAATTAGAAAAAATTAATACCAAAAACAATGTGTACATTCAAAAAAACAAAACTCAAAAATTGAACTCAAATTATTTCTTTTGTTTTATTTTGCATTTATTTTTTGCAAATTATAATTATGAACTTAAATAATTAAAAATTACATGCTCTTGAATATATTTTAGTTGTTAACAAATAAAAGTCTTACTCTTTGCAATGATATAACATAATTTTCTTCCTAAACTGGTTTATAACTTATTGTTGTTGCTGTATTTTGCTATGCTTCCACTAAAATATCGGGCTAGTTTAAAAAATATCATAACTTGAAGTAATAAAAGAATTAAAATTATTTTTAATATTGATTTTTAATTTTAAATAATCAAAATAAAAAAATTAAATTTATTTTTAAAATAATTAAATTAATTATTTGTATAATTTTATAATTAAAAATTAAAAAAAAAAACTTATTTGATTTTATTTAATTTTCAAATTATTAATTTTTTTTAATTTATACTATTTATAAAACAAAAATTAAATTAATTTTTCATTTTTAGTTTTTATTAATTTTTTTTTGTCATTTAAACATTTTATATGTATATTAAAATTATTTTTTAATTAAAATTTTTTTATTATAAAATTTAAATACAATTAATTTTAAAACATTTGATTTTGTAGTTTAAAAACCTTTTAAAATTATGATTTTAAATGAATTTAATGAAATGAATTTTTATTTTTTATTATGATTTTTTTTTATTTAAAGCAGTTATATGCATAATAAAATAATTTTTTTTATTAAATTATTTTGTTATATAATTTACATTCAAATAATTTAAAAAAAATTTGTTTTGTGGTTTAAAAACTGTTTTAAAATTATGAATTATTAAATTAAGTTTTGAATAAATTTTTGGTCAAGAAAATTCAAATCCTTAAAAATATTACAGTTATAGTTTTAAATTTCACATTTATTGACAAACAATTAAGGCGTATTTTTTACAAATCTAGATTTTTTATTAATTATAATATTAAAATTTTATGATATTTATTAAAGTATTGTTATTGTTTTAGTTTATTATTTAATTTTTTTTGTTTTTTAATTAATTTTGTATATTTTTTAATTTTTGTTTTTAATTATTTCAAAGGTTTGTAATTACTTGTTTAAGTTTGAATTTTTTTTCATTTATAAAAACCCATTTTTCCTATCGTTTATAGATAAAATTTGCTAATTATAAATTCTTGAAATGCATTTTTTGTTTAATTTTTGACACCAATTATTTTCATTTTTATTTTTAATTCATTTTTGTTCAATTACATAATTTTTTTTTTGTTCATTTATTTTTTTTTTTTTATTTATTTTTTGAATTTTTTACTTTCGTTTCCGTCACTAATCATTTTTATTTTATTATTGTTTAATTATTTAGTTATATTTTTATTGTTTTTAACATGTATTTAACGTTATTATTCAATTTATTGTTTAATTTTTATAAAATATTTTTGTAAATTATTAATCGTTTTAATAAAAATTTTAATTATTTACGGGGCTACTTATAATTATTGGCATGACGTTCCATTTATAAACAAAATATTGACTATTAAAAAATACACATTGATAATATTTAGGTATTTTATATTTACAAATAAAAATTTTAAATAATTAAATTCATTTTGTAATAATATTTGCAGTAATAGAAATTTATAAATTATATTTTTTGTTAATAATTTTTTAAAACTAAAATTTATTTATTAACAAATTTTTAAATTTTAAATTAATTTATTGGCTCATTAACAATAAACATAATATATTTAGGCACCGCTTGTTAATAGAAAAAAGTATTAAAAATTATTGATATTTTTTTTTACAATTATGATGTTATTTATGTATAAAAACCTAAATTTATTTGACTGTGTTTACGGCAATAAGAAGCACAAGACGAGTGCATGGTTTGAACATAGCTGTACCATAGGTTAGAGCGGGTTGAATTTTTTTTCTATAAAATCACGTATGCTGTAAATTTTCTAAGAATATCACGCTGAAGAATTTTGCCCAAGAAACTAGGTGGCTAAAACCGTTTTCGAACCAGCGATTTTTAAGGCGGAGCTTAAAAAATCTGAATAATCGGTTGTATGGGAGACATGTGATATAGTTGTCCGATCAAGAGTATAGCAATATATACAAACCTATTCAATTTCATTCGGATGTCGCTTTTAGAACTATAGTTGCTAAGACACAGTTGTGCGGAACTATGCGCAGAACATTTCTCGGATATGCGCATTTTCGGTTTTTTGGTTCCCTGTAAATCAACCCGCTCTAATGAAGGTGCGTTTATAGGCATGTATTAATGGTTTTCTTGTTATTTTTGAAAAAATTTGTTAAATTAAAAAACAAAAATTAAGAACTTACTAATTTCCACACAAATTAAATTTTTTTCTAAAATTTGGGCACCAAAAATATATTTTTGCTTTAAAGAATTGTTTTCCATATTTGCGACACTAAGTAAAAAAACATCGCTTACTAAAACCTTCTGATGACTTAGTTTTCCTCAGCTTTATACCGTGTTTTCTTATAAAAATTGTATAATTTATTTTTTTAGGAGTCAGTGTTATAGCTATACCTTTTTTTCAAAGTCTGTTTTCAGCAAAATATTTTTTTCTCGCAACTTATTTTCTTTAAAAATTTTATCAGCAATATTTCCCAAAATTTTTCAAAAATTCTTTCGCCTCTTTATTATAGGCAAATATACACAGGCAGCCTTCTAAACAGTAATTTTTGTGTCTAAATCTGTTTTAAATTAAAAAATAACTAACTGCAACATGTTGCTAGCAACATTTGATCTAAAATCTCCACTTAAATTTCCAAACTGAATAATTTAAAGTTTTTTTTTAAATATGTGCTCAAAGATATCAAATAAGGTTGTTCCAGACATTGTTTTTTATCTACAAATTTTTTCATATTATATTTCGAAATTAAAAATTTTTTTTTTGAAAAACCAAAAGTTTTTCTTGATTACGAAAAGCTCAAAATTTAAATGTGTACTCATAGATAGCAAATAAAATTGTTCCAGACAGGTTTTTGTCTATACATTTTTTCTAAAATATTTCAAAATTTTTTTTTTTGAAAAACCGAAAGTTTTTTTTTTTTAATTTTGAAAAACCTAAAATTTTAATATGTTCTCATAGCTATGAAACAAATTTGTTTTAGATATTTTTTTCCCAAACGTTTTTTCAAATATTTCGAAATACATTTTTTTTTGGTTTTTCAAAAAGAACAAATTTTAATTATGAAAAATCAAAAAAAAAAAGCTTTTAATTATGAATAAATAAAAATCATAAAAAAATTCTTGCTAGCAACATTTTATCAAGCAATTATCAGTTTTCTCATTCTTCTAAACCACTTGAAAACCAGCTAGCAACATTGTTGCCACAACAGCACCCCATTTACTGTAAATGTTTTGCTTGTTCCTGCAATTTTTCTTTTAGCCAATTTTTCTACATTAACTTAGTTCGATTTTCCCTCTCCCCTACTCGCACCCTACTCTGCGCTTCAGACATTCTCCGGTTCGGGTAACTTTCGTTCGCAGCAATGACACACCAAGGCGCTAAGCCGTTGCCCCAGCGCCGACCAAACGGTCAACGACATCGAGGACATATTACAGCTGGAGCTGTGCCGCAACGATGCCGCCTCCTTCTGCAGCTGTTGCTGTTGCTGGAGCAGCGCTGCAAATGCGCCGTTATTCGAGAGCGAGTTCGTTGTCGTCTCCGAGCTACCCCGTTGTCAAATTTTCGGCGGCTCATATGAGGACCCACTAGCCATACCCAAGTCAATGCTCAAACTCGGTTCGGTCTCGCCCAGCTGAGCGGGCGTTATGACGCGCGGCAAGCCGGTCGTTATCAATATTGTGTCGCTGGCATCAACGCTGCCGATGCGTATGGGCGGCGGTAGACAAGTGGGCATTTCACTGCCACCGCCACCGCTGCTATGTAGCGTATTGTTGCTGTTGTTGTCGTCGCCGGTGCCGGTGGTGCCGCCATCATGACGCGATGACTTGCGACTACTATCGCCGCCGCCACCACTGCTGCTGCTGTAGCGCGGATTGCTGGTGTGACTGCAGGGCACGTCTAAGCTGTAGGCGCGCAGGCGGCCGGCATTCACCAGCTCGGAGTGGGTGGGCAGACCGGCGCCCGCGACCAGTGATTTGTGACGCAGACTAGGGGACTGCAGGTTATTCGAGATGGTGCAGCAAATGCTCTGCGGCTTGCCGCCACTGCCACTGCCGCCGAGCAGCGGATCAATAGTTTGATTGACACCGGTTAGACCTGTGCCGTTATTGTTGCGCGCCGGGCACGGTGAACTGCGTGTGCTGCCGAAACGCTTGCCGCCCTTGTCGAATGAAAAGCCAAAGTAGTCGGAAAACTGTTTGAGACGTGTCTTCCAGGTAGACTTGGAAACGGTGGCGCCGCCAATGCCATTGCCGCCTAGACCGTTGGACGTGTTGCCAGCCGCGGCGGCAGCAGCTGCAGCGGCGGCCGCGGCAGCACAACAGTGTTGCTGTAGTTTCGGTTGCAGCAACTGGGTGGGTGAGAGATTGCCATTCGACGATGACTGTAAGTGCTGTAGCTGTTGCTGCATTTGCTGCTGGTGTAGCTGCTGTTGATGCTGGCTGATGTGATGTGTATGGTGCAAATGTTGATGCTGGCAAGACTGACTGGTGCACGCGCTGCTGACATGTGCCGCCATGCCGGCGCTGCACTCCACATTTGGCACATTGTTCGGATTGAGTGGCTGCGTGGAAGACTGCGTAACACCGGCGATGCCGCCAGCGACGCCTGCGGCATTCATATTCAGATCGTCGCCCAGACGGCTGGCGGTCGCTTCGAGACTGCCACGGTTTTGACGATTATAGAAGACATTACTGTCGGAGATGACTTGCTGTAGGCCATCCGAGAGTCGTCGATTATTGGTGCTATACTGGTCCAGACTGACCGCGCGATTAGAACTGAAGTGACAGCGATTGGTGTGATAGCCGTGTATGTTGCCGTATGAGTTGCGTATGCGTTGACCACCGCCGCTACTGCACATCTCGCCGATCATGGAGGGGCGTTTCTCGCGTGATGACTTACGCGATGTAGAATGCGAAGATTTCGAACGGTTGCTGCTACCTTCAGTGTCCACTTTGAATTTGGAAGTCTTCTCGGCGACCTGCAAGAGGAGTTGGGATGAGTTGTGATGAGGGTTTGTTGTGGAAAGGGCTGTAATTAATTCTAAAGAGTGAACATATATCAATATTTTTGAAGCCTTTTTTGAGGTCGTTTACAGGTCGTCAGTTTTGATAACGGTATAAGATTTTCCCGTTCATTATTGTATAATATCTTATGAGCGTTTCTTAAAAGTTTATGTAACCCGCAAAATAAATTTTTAGAAATAATGAGTTGCAATAAGAGAGTTTCGAAATAAGTAGCATACTTTTAGGCCATTATGAGCGCTGCGTGTTGTATTTCACGCACTCTCCTTATTTTTGTGTAACACTTACACCATACAACAGCTAATTATTTCCAAAACCCATTTACGCGCCTACCATTATGCCACACAAATTATGCTTACCGCTTTAAAGTAGGCGAGAACGACAAAATTAAAGCATACTTTTATGCTGCAACACTAACTTAACGGTTTACAATTACAGAATTTGTTGCACACGACGGCCAGGTCCTTAATTTTAGCTGTCATAATGCTTAAATTAAGCGCTCTAAAGCGACTTAAGTGACCCCCGAAATTATGCAATCATTTTTAATTATACAGCGTACAGCAAAACGAAAAATAATCAACAACTAAGCACAGGAAGTACTTTTGCTGGCTTTGCAGCAGTTTAGCGCTGTTGTTGCTTCAAGTGTAGCATACTTTTGTGCGCGCCGCAACCGCAATAATTGTAAAACTTGCCGTGCTAGTTGCTATTGTTGTGCTCTTGCGCGGCTTTTATTGGAAAAGGGATTGTCATAAAAATTAAAACCGCAACAAAAACAAAAACAAAGGCAAAAATATACATTATAATTTATAAGGCGCAAAAAGTGTAGCATACAACAGGGCTGCGAACACAATACACGCAACAATAACAACAAGAATTAATTACGCTGTTACATAAAAATATGCAACGGTATTTATCTCACGCCCTAATGCACACAAACATACATTACGGGCGCTCTCTTGCTGTGTGCTCTTCGCCCGCGCTCGTTCGCGTCTTGCTCTCACCAAGTCACTACCGAGTAAAACTCGTCATTCAGCCAATCATACAGTGCGCACCGCGTGCTGCTATGCTTGTCTGCGCTTAATCAGTGTAAATTAAAATAAAAAGCTGTAAGTTGTAAGTATTTACAAGCGTCACGCCGACGGCTCAAAAAGGATTAGCGCGCGCGGTCCTGCCATATTTTTTCGCGCTTCGTAGGCTTCTTATTGTTATTGTTTGTACACAGTGCTATGTTGTATGTAAATGTATATAATGCCAGGAAAATTGTCATAAAGATGAAGTTTTGTACGTGGCTGCTCGGCGCCCATAAGTAGGCAATATACATGGAAATAAGTAATAAATAAGTTCGTATATTATTTGTTTTGCTTTTGTGGTAGTATTTCGCTCTACACTGCTTTCAAATGCTGGTTCGTGTTTAATGTGGGTAGCTTAAATAGCAGAAAATTTAAAATGAAGCAACTCCCAATGTTGAATTTTAAAGGGAAGGCATTTGCACGCCTTCAGTAGGCACATGAGCTTTTTGATTTGAGTTTTTTTTTTAATAAAAAAGACGGAGAATGGACAAGAGGAAGGTATGGGAAGCTCTCTTTACAACAGCGTTTGGGTATTTGAGTCTGAAATATGTACAAACCCTAAAGACGGTCTGGTCAAAATTTTTTTAGAATTGCCTAAAATTAATACCAGGATTTTGAAGCTACTTTTCTGAAGGACATTTCTCGACTAAAATGTGCCATAGACTCAATTTAAGGCCTTTAATTACACATAAACACATAACCCCGATTTTTATAGAATTTATTGGCACTCATTCTCCTTCCACTATCTCCATAGACATTAGCTTTAAAATACTTGTATGGATAGGAGAAGATTTAACTTCAATAATCAGAAAACTAGTCGTTCAAAAAACGTATTGTTTATTACTATTTTTTTTTGAACCTTTGGGTGCTGTCGGCTCCAACACTCCTCAGTGAATCATTTAAATTTCCTTCAGGGTTTCTATAGTCGAAGGCTTTAAAAGACTTCATTGTACGGAACAATATTAAATCTCAATAATTTGAAAGCTCTTTAACCAAGAAACGAAAATTTTTTTTCTTTAGAGACCCTAGCGAGCTCAGGTGCGCCCCCCTTGCGCCCACATAAGATGAAAATGCATAACATTTACACCAATATAGTATTAATTTATTGAGCCCATCATACCGAATAACTACTTACATCCACTTCGGTTGCCGTCTCGGAATCACCACTCTCACTACCCTCGGGCAGATCGTGTAATTCGGCTGCCAAGCATTGCGGCTCATCGACCGAGGTGCGTGATGCCGATTTCTGTGATGGTATACTCCGGCGGGACTTCACACTAATGCCCGATTGTGAGCGTGGCATTTGTGGTGAAATACTGCCGCCAGAGTTGGTGCCACCACTGCCCGAGCCGCCACCGCCGCCGCTGCCACTACCACCGCCCGCACCGGTGGTTGTAGTGCCCGTAGAGGCGGTGCTGGTGCCGGTTATTTGTCCATTAGTGCCAGCAGCTGGACTGTTTGCATGCCCACCACTTGTACATACAGCAGTCGTGCTGCCGCCACCATCCGAGGCGGCACTAGTATTGTCCGATGCGACCATTGAGGCGGTGTCGGCAACAGATTTGCGCGATTTATTCTGCGCGTCATTTAAGCGTCTGCAAAGAGAAAAAACGGTGTATTAGACGAGGCTTTGCAGCTATACGTAACGCTTACTCACCTATAGTAGTCGAGCGCTATGCGCACGGGTATAATGATGAGTTCAATCACTTCAGGCACTAAGTCGCCCAATGCTTCGAAGAGCGGTAGTAGCACCAAACCGATGAAACGCACCTGTGAACCTGGTTTACTAACTTTATCCGGATCCATGAAGGGTGTAACGGGAAGTCCTTCAGATTTCTCAGCAGCGCTTTGTGCGAAAAATTCCTGTAATAGACGATCAAGCCAGGGTTCGGCGACATCCATCGGACGCGCCTCATTGGAGATGTCGGCCACCTTGATGAGCACCATGCAGAGCTACAGAAGAGAGTGGAGGGTTAAAATGACAGAAAGTTGATATATAAAAGCATACTTTTCGGAGCGCTTTTAATTCAGTGTTTTGCAGCTAAAAAGTATGCTAAGTTTATTTTTATTTTTTTCAAGGTTTCTTTCAAGAATTGCTTCAAACTTCATTTTAAAAATTAATTTTTATGACTTTTTTAAATTAATAGTTATGACTATCTTTTAAATGTTTTTTTTTTTTGCTTTTGAATATCAAAGAACTCAAATGCTAGAAGCATAAATGTGGGTACGTATTTGAATAAAAGAGTTTTATGTACCATATACACATATGCATAAGCATACTTTTAATAGCGCTTTTAATTTCAATGTTTTCCAGCTAAAAAGTATGCTAAACATTTTTAATTTTTGTTTTTCAAGAATTGCTTGAAATTAAATATTATAAATTATTTTCTTTGTATTCTTTCACTAATACTAATACCTGAACGTAAAATAAATTCATTTTTATTAAGAAAAATACTTTCTTTATGAAAAAAAACTCCGAAAAGTATGCTACAAATGCATTAAATTCTTTATTAAATTGTAAATGCTTTAAAATGGAGTTGAAATTCCATGAAATTCTGCAGTTTTAAATCTAAAACTTTTTTTATTCACAAAATGCTACATTTCGATATAATTGCCTATCTACTCACCAAATTGATGTGTGCGCGATTTGTGTAATCGAATATGGGTGTAATCTCTTTGAACTGTGTTAGTATTTCATTGTGGCGCGCCATATCCGTGGCCAGTATGCAACGTATGATGCCCTCACGTATTTCTCTGTAATTGAAAAAGATCATAAATTTAAAATTACACGCTACAAAACGGAAGTCGAGCGTAAGAATCGATATCAAAAATCAAATGGAATTTCGAGAAAATGTTTTCGTGCATTCCACATGCGTGAAACATTTCAAATAGAATGTTTGTTTGTGTGCAAGTGTTGCTTTTAGGCGCGTAGACTTTTTAAGTTTATTGAATTGTAGTAATTTTTGATTTGAAAATGAACTTTAATTGAAAGTCTCGTATTAGTTTAAAGATTTTATTTTCTCAATTTTATTGCCATGTAAAGACCTTAAAATGCTTTTCTCTCGTTATACTTCTGCTATACTAATAGTCAAGAGAATTTTCCGCTATGGAAGAACGAAGTATGGGTAAAAAAAATTTAATACTTAGAGTTTCGAACAACTTACCCTTAAAAGCATGCTACAGATTTGTATACATATGTATGTATATTTAACCTTCTTGAAGGTGCGTAAGACCAACTATTGGAGTACTTATTTTGCATTTTTCATAAAAATTTTTTATCCAGCTTGTTATGGTTGATTCATGCCTAAAAAATTGCTTTTTTGGCTAATTTTTTTTAATGAAAAATTGGTGCTATGAAGAATGTTAAGACTTTCAATATAGTTTTTTGACATTTAAACGTTTCTTATAAAAAATCAACAGCCGTTTGCAGCTGGTTTCGAACTAACCCTTTGTACCTGCCGTACAAAATCAGGATATATGTATGTATGTATGTATATAATAAATACTCGAATATCATCTTCTGACTTATAGCATAGTTTAAGGAGCTCTAATAAATAATTTTTATTGCAAAAGACGATCACTTAATTTTTTGTTTTTTTTTTTTGTTTTTGAATAGACGGCGCACGAAAGAAGTTGTAGTGATATCTCCATTTTCTATCTTTTAAGTATCGTATCATCAGAACATTAGAATTTTCTGTCGGAAATTGGCTCTATCGTAGATAATCAAGGAAGCTTTCAGTTCTTTCTGTAATTTCCAATAGGGAGCGCTGTAAAAATGACATATACCTCCCCCAATTTTTATCTTTAAAATTAAATAGCTAGCCTCGAGCGCACAAATTCTTAAGGCTATATCTCCAAAACTATTAATCGGATCAACTTGAAAATGTAGGACAATATTCTAGAGGTGTTAATGAGACTATAAAAAAAATCGAATTTTTGAAAACCGTAAACCCATGTAACCTCTTAATTTTATACGAAAATTATATGCATAAAACGTAGAAAAAAAATAAGGAAAATTGCTGCATTGATGCACTGCTCTGTTAAAAAAGTAGGGGGAAACCACACACATCCACATCCCCAAAGTTCAATAATCTTTTGATTCGTACATCAAAATATACTCATTTTTCGTCAAAAGACCTCAAGAATAACTTGCAGGCATCAGGATTCAGTCGGACAATACGAAATAGCTTAATTGAGAAGCATTTGAAGGCACATGCAGCTAGAAAAGTTCCACTTCTAAGCAAAATAATGTCGTAAAAAGACTGTCTTCACAAAGTGTAGCATTCGATCCTAAACACTTAATAAAACTGTCATACGTGTAAAAGTTCTGATATTCTGGATAAAGGTTAGGATAGCCAATAAGCCACGCATAGACCAGTTTGGTTCTTTGTGATACCAGATGGAGTTCACTTGCTAAGTCCAAGAGTAGTAGTCATCATTTAGAATGCCTGAGCTTGACGCGAATTTTAAGAGACTCTGACTTTGCGGCCTCACTATCCAGTGTATCATACTGTGGAGACCGCAGAAGCTTAAAGCGTAGTCTTGCCAATGCGGCAAAAGTGCACAGAAGATGCTCCATTGTTGCCCTGGTGCCCTGATCTACGCTTCCTTTACTGCAGTCTTCTCGATCTGTCAGCCCCATCTTGCGGGCGTGGACAAAAGAAACATATATAACGCGCCAGACAGCTGAAGAAGGTGATGCTACCATATGCCGGTGAAGAAATTTATTTTTTTTTTGTTAACAGAAAATAATTAAAAAAAAAATCCTTTTACTTTTGGCGAAGTCAATTACTAAAAATCTTTTTACAATTACGTTTTCTCCAAAAATATAGAAAAAAAACATTTTTCTTAACTTGAAATAATTATTTTTTGTGCTCTTAAGCTGTAAATATTGCCTGCCAAGTGCAGCAAAAATCAATTATTTTCGTATTAATGTCATTTCATTGCAAACAGAATTGATTCCCTGCTATTTATGCGCCGTAATATCTAATAAGAGGTCCCAGTTATGTTGTAAATGGCAGAACAAATTGTCGACATTAATACAAATACAAATAATACAATGTAAATGTGCCCAAACACACACACACACTCACATACATATATTTGCACACAAACTTGTACGCGTTCGGTATGCATAAAAGTTTTAATTACTTTGGCTCAAACTGACCCACATCACATTGTTTTCCGGCAGAAGTTTGGTTGGCATTAAAATTTCTACAATGTTTTTAATTTCATTCTGTTTTTGTTTTTGTTTGTTGTTTTGTTTTTTTTTTTGTGTTTTCTTTCGTTTGCTGGCAATAAATGTTTTTTGTTTAGGTTTATGTTTTATTGTCTTCCTTTTTATTTATTTTTGTCTTATTTTTCTTTTTAATTTGCCTTTTTGAAATTCTTTATACCCTGAGTTGGAAATATTAAGTTTGTCATGACCTTCATAACACCCCGAAGGAAATGTCGGAGACCCTTTAAAAAATATATATAACATATCGGCGTGATGAGCTCAGTCGATTTAGCCATACAATCGTTATCCGTTTGTCTGTCTGTATACACACAAGTATATGTGAAATAGTTCCACAATTTTCAAGATATCGCTCTGAAATGCAACACACGTCCTTTTCTTCTCAAGCAGCTGCTCATTTATTAGACCTAACGGAGCATTATAAGTTTTAGATGCCATACAAACTGAAGAACCGAATCAAGTTCTTGTGTGGGGAACTTTTTTATTTAACGATATATCTGCACAAAATTTTGCACGAATTATTGACCAAGTCCGCAGTGCAATCTCCGAAGAAATTCTTCAGATCGTACCACTATAGCATATAGCTGCCAAACAAACTGCACCATCAAAATCAAGTTCTTGTATGGAAAACTTTTTTATTTGACGCGATTTACTACCCAAAACTTTACATTAATTATTGCCTAAGGCAACAGCAAAATCTCCGAAGAAATGGTTCAGATCGGTGTACTATAGCATATAGCTGTCATACAAACTGACTGCTCAAAATAAAGTTCTTGTATGGGGAACTTTTTTATTTAACTAGATATCTTCACAAAACTTGACGTAAATTATGACCTAAGGCAACGGTAAAATCTGCAAATAAATTTCTCTGATCGGTCTAGTATAGCATATAGTTGCCATACAAGCTGACCGCTTAAAATGAAGTTAATTTTTATTTGTGAAGGGTATTCTATCTTCGGTGCAAACGAAGTTAACGTTTTTTTTTTGTTTCTGTATCTTTGTTGTTGCTTTTGTTTATTGCCTGGCAATGTACTATATATACCCTTAATATAGTGTCTGTATGCTAACACCCACACGCATACACTTATTTCCAGCAGCCGTTGTTGCCCTTCATTGGCTTCCTGCAAATTGGTTTTTAATCAAGTGTTATTTACGAAGTAAAACCTTATAATTGACTAACAATTTGTTATATATGTTTTCAGGTTTTTTTTGTTTCTGTTGTAACACTTTTTTGTTTGCTTTGTTTTGGTTGTTACTAGTTTTTGTTTTAGTTGTTTTTTTTTTTTTTCTTTTTTTATTTTTTTTTTTTTTTTTTTTTTTTTTTTGTTATTCAGTTATATTTTATCTTTTTTCATATAACTTGCGTATTTCGCTGCTTATTTGCTGTGTTACTATGTGGTAGGTCGTGCAGGGCGTATGAGTGATGTGAGTGTTGAGCTTGACAGTCGTCAAAAGCAGCAGGCGGTCAATTTTAAACGGTTAAGTTATACGCTGCCATGTGGGCAATGGTAACATGCATGCAAATATGAAATGCTCGCCAACTACAGCCTAAATGTATGCTAAAAAATATTCAAACCAGCCTAAAAGTATGCAACAAAAGTGTGAGAAGGCGTTTTTCAATGCCAAAAACCGCCGCGAAAGTCGGTGAACCGCTGCCAAGCGGAACCTTTTAAAGCAGCACACAGAAAACTGCACAAAAACTATATTTCTTTGCATATAAATATATGTATGTACATATATGGTGCACACAATTGCGCTCCATAAGCCAAAAATATGCATTGCAAGCACGCGTTACCACGTAGAGGTGTTGACTGTCTGCGAAAAAATATCAAAACAAATGCATATCTATGACTGCGGTGCGCTCATGCTGGCACAGCCACGCATATATGCGCATAGA
Organism: Bactrocera neohumeralis; assembly: GCF_024586455.1. NCBI lineage: Eukaryota > Metazoa > Arthropoda > Insecta > Diptera > Tephritidae > Bactrocera > Bactrocera neohumeralis. The sequence continues at coordinate 72,383,909 of NC_065922.1, forward strand.
AACGCAGCACACGGCCTTCTAGTTGGGCTACGCGCGGTATGTGTAACATTTAATTAAGTGTTCAGCCGCCGGGCAGGTAAATTGTAGATAGCAGCACCAACGCTGCACTCACAGCAACCACAGCAGATAGTGGGCATATATGTATATGTGTGCGTGTGTTTATTAAAATTGTTACTGTGATATACAAATCGTGGAGTTGCCATATGCAATGCATATTACGCGCAATTCATATATTTCTTTCTGCATGTATTTGCATTTTGCACATTTTTGCGCGCTCACATGTACATATAAGTGTGTGCGTGTGATATTTTGGCAAAAAATGTTTTTTTTCTCATCACACAACTGGGTTAAATGGAATTTTGACACGACCGTTTGCCGGTTGCTGCCCCACAGGCTGCCAGCGGCTGAGTCGTGTGCAGTCAGTTGGGGAATGGAAAATAAATTAAGTAAATTTGTTGGCTGTAGAGTGTATGTGGCGTGAGCCAGTGTGTGCTGTTTGCTTAAAAATTCAATATATGCCAAAAAACAAGCGGGAAAATCACAGAAATTCATTAGCTCTCTATCTGCCTCTTTATACTCGTATGGATTTATAAATATATACATTTGTATGTACATATATAAATCTGTGTTGTTGTATGTATATCTTTCTTTGCTTCTCATAATCCACGTCATCACCTGCTAGTGCCAGATAAATTAGCGCTATCTAATACTAACATTTCACTTCAGCCGCCAACCCACACTCGCGCACGCCTTCTACTTACTCGTAAGTTATTAACTAATGATTCTAAATAATTACCACATAAGAAAACAGGTTCACTACCGAAGCGTACAAGCGCCAGTGGCATTGCCATGGCACAAAGCCGTAAAACGTGGCATTACCACTGCCGTGGCAGGCAGCTGTGCAGAGCCGCGGGCATAAGTATCTTAAGAAATCAACTCAAGAGCTAATGCGAGTAACGTTAAGTGGCCTTAAGGCGAATTTTCTGTTTTCTTTCTCGACTTCGCGCTTGAATTCAAGCGAGTGTGTGTGAAAAATCTTGCAATTTTAGCATATATAGGGTGATGAAATATGAGATGGTTTTCTGCAAATGCAGGAACTAAATTTTTCTTGTTAAAAATTAGTATTTTTTCTGGCATAACTTAAATTGAGCATACATTTTTTTCTTAATTTAATTTTGACAAGTTTTTTCTAATTTTTTAGTTTTTATTTTCCCTCCAAATTTTTGATTTTTTTTAATTTTTTAATTTTTTTTATTTTTTTTTAATATTTTTAATTTTTCTATTTTTATTTAATTTTCCTAATTTTTTTTTAAATTTTTCTAATTTTTCTTTTAATTTTTTTCTTATATTTCTAATTTTTAATACCAAAAAATGTTTGTCTCCTTAATAAACATATTTTTGTTTTTCATAAATATTTGAATTTTTTAAATTTAAAAATTGCCTTCAAAAGTGTGTAATTTAATGTGCTAGTTTCAAAAGTTTTTTTAAAATTTTTTTAAAACATTTTGGTTTCTTAAAAATATGTTAACAAAACGTTACGAAATAATAAATACAAAAAAAAATAATAAAACAGTGAAGCTTTTATAACATTTTCGAACTATTTCTTTACTTTTGCTAAATACATTGTTCTTAAAAAGATTTAAAAGAAATTTAAAAAAACATTTAAAAAAAATGTAAAAACATTAAAAAAAAAATTAAAAAAAAAAATAAAAAAAAAATTTAAATATAATAAAAAAAAACTTAAAAATTTAAAAACAATTAAAAAATAATTGAAAAATAAACTAAATAATTCTATAAAATATTTAGAAAAGATAAAAACCATCGGTAGAGCTTTATAACTTTGTAATTTTCCTTTCAGCCTTTTTGCAATTTTCGAGACTATTTTGAATTTTAAAAATTTTCCCACAATTTTTTTAATGAAAATTAAACGAAATTAATCAATTAATAATTTCATAAAAAATATTATTTATTTTTGCTATATTTTTTTTAATAAAAATTTTTGTTTAAAAAAAATTTTTTAAAGATACCAAATCTTCATAATACTTTCAAAAACTAATGTTTGAATTTTGTAAATTTTTTTGAGGAAAAAAGTTTTAGTTGAAAATTAAGCTTATTTTCATTTAAAAAAATTATCGCTAAATTCACTTCACTGTAGCAGTTAAGTTAAAAAATATGTAAATTTAAGTTTTTAAAATTGCACAATTTTTTTTTTTTTAAAATTGCTTTTACTTACAATTTAAAAAGTTTGCAATAAAAAAATTGGGCTCATCATCATTTCAAAAAATGTGCTTGTTCAAAAATTCTAATTCCATATTTTTTTCTTGCAAAAAATAAATAATTTAAAAAATTGTTTGAGGACAAAATAATTTTTATTGTAAAAATAAATAAATTTTTCCAAAAATATTATTTTGCTCTAAAAATGAAAAATTCTTTTTAAATTATTTCCAATTCAGTTCAGTTCAATTTAAAAACATATATTTTAAAACTAATATTTGTTTAACAAATCTCCAAATCTCCTTAAATTATGCTAAAGATACTTACATATGTATGTGCCTGCTTTGTTTGTTTTTTACAGAAATAAATAAGTTTCGAAAAATATGTTTTGTTCAAAAATTTCAATTCCAAAAATTCTTTTTTATATTTAAATTTATTTTTCGAAAATGTTTTTTTGTTCAAAAATTTCAATTCACACGACATTTTTTGTAGAAAGAAATATTAATAAAATATAAATGATTTTTTTATTTTTGGAAATAATCAAATTTTTCCAAAAATATATTTTTTGCTCTTAAGATGCAATTTTCTTTTAAAAATATTTCCAATTCAATTTAATTCAATTCAAAAACTTACATTTCATAGCTAATATTTGCTCTAAAGTATCTCCAACGCCTTAAAGTATGCTAAAAACTTGGTTTCCTCTCAAACAGTTGTGCTGGCTCACACAAAACTCATTGCGCCACACCACGCGACTGCTGGTTTGCCACATTGTTATTACTTATGTGCGCCATCAAAGGTTGCCACACTATTTTCTAAATTCACGCTGTTGTTGTTAGTGTTGTTGCAACATTTCAGCAGCCTTGGTTGGCTTAGTAACCGTCATCAGAGTATTTAATCACTACGCGACGGATATTAATTAACCCAAAATCCACACCAATACTCACACACACACACATACATATGTATAGTTACAAGTTGGTACAAGCACTGCCCTTACTTCGTATGAATATTTAAGTCGCACAAGCAAGTATTTGTATGCTTTGCCATACACTTTGCGCGCACACTTATACATACAAACGTACGTATGTATGTATATTGTTTTGCACAGAGCTAGCTGTAACCGAAATTTCAGAGGTATTATTTGAGGATTGTGTTCTTGTCTGTGTTCTTCCCTCGGCTAATTTACACTCGTGGCCACATACATACATACATATGTATTTGTATGTACGTGTGTATAATATTTTGTAAGCTTGTTTGTATGTATCATTTTTGTTGTATGCCATTGTTGTTGTTGTAAAATATACTCGGCACAGCTTCTTCCATCAAACTCTGTTCGTGGCCGCAAAATGAATTCGAAAATTATGGCGTTGATGGAGATATTCCCAGAATTTATTGAGCTTTAAGTTGAAGCTGACTGAGTTTGTTGAGGTTTAGCTTATTTTAAGCACGAAAAGTATAAAATATACTTGTTACATTTTGAATAAGCATTTGAGCTGGAATGATATTTGTCACCTTACTTTTATATTCAAAAATATTTAACTTTGAAAGTTTTTCAATAAATACTTGTTAATAATATGCTAATTTCTCGGAACCGCGCATGACAGATCGCTACAGCAAAAAACTTTTTTATTTAACGAGATATCTTCTCGAAATTTCGGATTACTTTAGAATATAGCTGCCATACAGACCGACCGTTCTGTTGTCGATTTTTTTATATTTGTGAAAGGCATTAAATGACGGCTTCATTAGAACCGTAGTTATCGCTTTAAATGCTCCGTCAATTTATTTTCCCCTGTAGTGTATTTCAGCAAATTGCTTTTCCAGCGCTATTTTTTCAACACTAAAACCAAATAATAAGCGTTTGCACACTGTGTCACTCAGTGAAAGCATTTTTGGCTTTATTGTCGCTCAAAGCATGTCAATTGTAAAATTTAAAAGTCAAGTACCTGCATGTGTGTGCACCATATATTTGTATATAAATACTCAAATGAACGTCGCAAAGTGCATTATAAATACACACACACACACCTTCCAAAGCCACAAAGGCGAAAAGTGCACACAGGATAAAGTAAACTAAGCGACAAACCATATATGACTTGCTTGCGCTAGAAAGCATACAAACCATATGAATGTGTGCTAAGTATATAACTTTTCAGCTTGATGTACACACATATATATATTGTTATAAGAGCAAATGAATATGTGTGCATGTATGTATGTCCATTACTCAGCGGCGACGCCTAAACAAAGCACGTGTGTGTGAGTGTGTTAATGCAGTCAAGTTCGCCAGCTCCCTTTCACCTTTTGCATTCACTTTCTCTCACTGCCTTACTTTACAGGCACCTTAAGTATTAAACTCATTCACATATACATATATACCACTAAAGTGCTCAAAGAGCCAAATGAGAAAAATAAATACAAAAATAAGAAATAAAATTCTGCATTGACAGGTTATTGCACCAAAGTAGTTGACACACTAAAACCGCTGCCAGCTTTGTCATATTCAAATACTTTGACTTTTAGCTTCGAGTGGCGCTGGCATCTACACAATATCATTACTTGCATACACATGAACATATACATACATGTGTATGTATATATGTACATATACAGACATATTATATATAAATATATACATAGATGTGTATATGTTTAACATAAATTTGCATTGATTACACGCCACTCATGTGTCAGCCTGCAAACTGTAAAGTTGAGCGCTGTAAAACACTGTGAGCAAGTCATAAGGTTGCGTATACGCAGTGTAGCACCACAGTTGCTGCTGACAGTTCAGTTGCTTGTAAAGTGAGAAAAATAATTTTGTTTTAATAGGAAAGCATAGAAATAATGATGTGTTTATACATATACATTTGTATTTACAAAAAATAATATTTTTTATGCAGGCCGATAATGCAAAGCTTTGACAAAATTGATTTTTATATTGTACAGAGAATTTTTAATACCATTTTTTTTTGTTTCTAACAACTCCAAACTAAAGATGCTTTACCACTTGTTGAGTGGATATTTCGAATATCTCTTCTAAAACTTAAAATGAAAATAAACATTAAAAAAAAAAATAAAAAAATTAAAATTATATAAAAAATAAAAAATTAAATCTAAATAAAATAATAAAAAATTAAAATTAAATAAAAAAATAAAATAATTAAAATTAAATAAAAAACTAAATGAATTAAAAAAAATAATAAAATAAAATAAAATAATAATATTTAATAAAAAATATAAAAAAAATTAAATTAAAAGCAATGAAAAAATAGAAAGAAATTATATCTCAAAATTTTATTTTTTTACCGTTACCACAAGGTAATTTTAAACAAATAATTATTTTTAGAACTTAATTCTTAAATCAAAGAAAAGTAGTTTGCAAACTTTTTGAAATAAAAAAAATTATTTATTTTCGGTTTTAAGTACAATTTTTTTGTCATATTTTGTAATACTATATTTTCAGCAATTTTAGTAGAATATTTTTATTACAATATTTTTAGTACTATATTTTTGACACACAATTTTTTAGTAGAATATTTTTAGTAATACATTTTCAGCATTAAATATTGGTAGAATATTTTTAGTACTATTGCATATTGTTAGCACCATATTTTTAGTAATTAAAATTTTAGTACAAAATTTTTGGTACCAAACTTTAGTACTAATTCCTTAACAGCTGCTTAATTTGTAAACTATATTTTACAGCGACAATTTAGTACTACATTTTTTGTACTATATTTTAGTACTAAATGATTGTACCAATGGCAGTATCTCTTTCGTCAATTTTAGCATTATATTTTCAGAGCTAAAGTTTATCAGCATATTTTTAGTATCAAATGCTTTGCATTAGCTTGCTTTCAGCGTTATTTTTACTACTAATTTTTAGTATTTTTTTTCCTACAAATTTTATTAAAAAATTGTTGGTACTAAATTTTAGTGCTATATTTTAGTACCTGTTTGTATATCTTTCTAAAAATGTGAAAATTTTTTAGTACTTTATGCGATAATTTATAAAAATTTTTTTAGTACAAATTTTGGAAACAAATTTTGGGAAAAAATTTTTGGTACTAAATTTAGTGCTATATTTTTGTACCATACTGCATAGCTGCATTATTCTAGCAATATATTTTGGTAATGAATTTGAGTACTTTATGCTATAATTTAGTAAAATGTCTTTAGTACAAATTTTTGAGAAAAAATTGTTGGTACTAAATTTAGTGCTATATTTTAGTACCATATTCTGAGTACTTGTGTACATATTTTACTATTAAATTTTAGTACTTTACGCAATAATTTAGAACAAAAAAATTTATAGTACCAAGTTTAAAAAAAAAAATTTTGGTACTAAATTTCAATACTATACCTTAGTACCATATTTTGAGTACCTGCATAATTTAAGCAATAAATTTTGCTAAAAATTTTAGTGGCATAAAGTCATAATTTAGTACAATGTTTTTAGTACAAATTTTTAGCAAACAATTTGTGATCTAAATTTTAGTACTATATCCTTAGTACCATATTCTTAGTAATAGTTTTTATCACATATTAAATTTTAGTACCTTATTTAAGTAATTAATATATTTTTAGTACTCAATCTTGTATACTCAAGTATACCCTAACTAATTTGGTAAAAAAATAATAATTTTGTGGAGGATATTTATATTTGCACCACAATTTCAATTTTTTTAATTTAAATTCCTTCAAAATTACTTGCCATAATTTTTATGCACATAAAAATAATTTTGGGCATACGTTTTATAGTACAGAAATTTTAGTACTACTGATTTCCTCACAAACAATTTTTTGTACGAAATTTTACAGAACTTCTACTGGTGGTATATTCTTAATACTACAATTAAGAAGAATATATTGAAAATATGAAAATTTTATTTATTTTTTTTAAATAAATTGAAATTTTTAGTACTTTTGCTTACTTTGAGCAGAAAACTGATACAAAATTGTTTGTATTGTAAATATTTTGTACCTCTTTTTGTATCAAATTTGAAGCATATTAAACAAATTTTTGGTACATACTTTTGGTACTACAGTTGATGAAAACTTTAGTACAACTTACTTATGTACGAAAATCGATGTCCCTTCAAGAAAAAAATGTTAGCGCATACTCTTAGTAGGAAAGAATTTTAATACTAAAACTTTAGTACATTTTTAGTACTTACTTTAATTGTAAGAATTTTGATGGGCGTTTAAGAAAAAAATAATATTGCAAACTTTTAGTACACAAGTACCTTTTGTACCAAAGTTTTAGTACATTTTTAGTACTAATTCTTATGAAATTTGATGAGCGCCCAAGAAAGAAACCTTACGTTTAGTATACAAGAATTTTTGTTCTAAAAATTTAGTACATTTTTAGTACTTTTTTATTTTAGTTGATTTTGAATAGGCTATGATATGAAAAAACTTATTTTAAAGCAATTTTCAATTTTTTTTCGTTGACAGTTGTTAATACAATTTTTTAGTACTGCATGTGTTAAAAATTTTTGTAGTATCGTCTCATTGACAGAACATTTGCATTTATTGACTTTCTTCCCCAGCCATTATGGAGCAAAATTTCATTATCGCTGAAAATATATTTTTCTATATGCATATGTATGTATATTTATATATAAACAGGCAATAACGTTATTGGCTTAGTCAAACCACAGTATTTTCTGGCTAAACCACAATTTTATAGACACTCAAAGGTATTTGGTGCTTTGAATTCTTGCGCGTAAGGCAAGCGCTCTTAAAAAGCACATCAGCGGTGCAAAGTTTGCTTTTCTTTCATCTTGGTTTCTCTGTTTATCCCAGACAGACAAAATTCCTATGACTTAGGCTTTGCATATACACATGTATGTTCTCAGTCCTCAAATAGTAAAAACCATAACGATCAAAGTTGAAAAGCAGCATAAAAACAATAATAAAAATCCGAATTGTAATGTCCTTGCAACATGATTTTTAAAGGGCAGCCGCATAAACGAAATCCCAGCGCAACACCCGAAAAAATATGCCGACTGCACAGGACAATGAACGCAAATCAAAGTCAGGCAGCGAAGCAAACGAAAGCGCCATAGAAAAAATGGAAATAAATAGAGAAGAATAGCGTGAATCAAGCAAGCGAAGCGTACGAGATCGGAAAGTCAAATATACCATAAAGCAACAGTCGGTTTTGCGGCCGGCGGCAGTAGAAAAAAGCACTTCACACACACAGTCATACTCGTGCTTAAGCACACATAAACTTTACTAAGAGTAGATAGTCACAGACTTGTGCGCCTAAAAGCAGTGTTTCAGCGAAGTAGCGAGTCATATAATATACATATACATACACTCACTTTAAGAGCTAGCCGCCTTTTAAGCCAGTCAAAGTGCCGCCATACTCAAATACAGCCTTCAGTGCCTTCTCACACACACTCCCCCATATTTTCGCTCCTTTGCGCTACGCGACGCAGATTGGCTTATGGCACTTATTTATTAGCATGCGAATGGCAAAGTGCTTTGTTCCGTTCACTATTACTTTTTTACTTGCAGACGTGTGCTACGGATTTTTCCAGGATCTGCATTGTACGCAGATTTACGCTAAAAGGCGCCGTTGTTTTGATTTTTGGCGTTTAATTTAGCTGTAAGCGTTGCTTAACTGTAAGCCAGCGATTTTGTGGCAAAAGTGCTCGTTTTAGTGGAGTTAGGCTAAGTTTTGTCGCTGCCTTTGAAATTTTGTAGCAATAAAACATAAAAATATTGAAAATTTTGCTTTTTCTCAATAAATTTTGTCGTAAAAAAATCCGTTCAATCTTTTATAATTTTATATTTTTTAATCTTACTCAAGTGTGCCTATATATCATATAATTTTTTTTTTTTTTAACTTTCATATTTTTTCTAAAAGTTTCATGAATTTTTTTCAAGATTGTACTAAAAATCTTGTGTACTAAAAATTTTTATTAGCAAATATTTTCTTTAACAAAATTACATAATGTTCGACATTTTATGTTTTGAATATTCCTTTTTATCCTATTTAATTTCTAGAGCATAGCGACATTTTTTATGGTACTAAAAATTTTGTGTACTAAAAATAATTATTTCTTTAAATTTTTCTCATAATTTTCAAAACTTTCATATTTTTAGGTGTCAAATATTCCCACATAAATTTTCTAAATAGATAAAGCATTTTTTTCTATGCTGGTACTAAAAATCTTGTGTACTAAAAATTAAAATTTAGAAATATTTTTTTTTTTTTACAAAATTTTACATTTTTCAGCTTTCTGTGTTTTGAATATTCCGTCTCAAGTGTTCTCGCAGCCAAAACTAAATAAAGATGATTGTACTAAAAATACCGTGTACTAAATATTTTGTTAGATATGGTATAATTTTTAATTTTCCAGATTTCGAAACCACGAATCTGCCGTTTGTTGAACATTTAATTAACGTACTTAAACTATGTTTCACATTTTAGTACTAATGTTTTTGAGCGTATAAAGAAGTACTGCAGCAGTTTTTTTCAGTTTTTAGTAGCTTTTTTTAAGAACTCTCTCCGGTTGCTATTTTTGTTTATTATAATTATATTTTCGACTTTCGCACTTCTAAAGTGTAAATTTTTTAGTACTTTTTACTAGCATCAAAATTTATTTTAGTAAAACAGCGTTTTGGTTTTTTGTGGTACTAAATTTTTCAGAAAGTTTTAATGCTCTTATTTATTTTAATTTTTTTGTTTACACTTTTAGTGTCTTTAGTACAAATTAAAAAAAAAAACTTGATAAATAAAAAAATAGTACAATTATTTCTAACACTTTTTTTGGTACGCTAGTATTTTTTTCGAATTTTTAGTATTTTTTAATACAAAATATTTGATACTTTTTTGTGCTAAATTATGTAGAAATTTAAAAAATTTTCGAGCACTGTTTTATTATGAAAGTTTTTAAATTTTTTTTTAGTACAATTCGCTTCAAAATTTTTCATACTTTATTGTACTAATTTTTTTTTTTTAATTTTGGAAAATTCTTTAGCATTTGTTTTTTAATTTTAATATTTTTGGTAGAAAAGAGATTTCTAGTACTTTTCTGGTAGAAAGATATTTTTTCTACCTTTTCCATACCAATTTATACGTCTATCTGGTAGTACTTTTTAGTACAAATATCTTAAAATTTTTAGTACAATTATTTCTGATACTTTTTTGTGCAAAATTCTGTAGTAGTTCCAATAATTTTCGAGCACTGTTTTAGCATTTTTTTTAATTTTAATTTTTTTTTTGTAGAAAAGAGATTTTTAGTACTTTTCTGGTAGGAAAACATTTTTCTACTTCTTCCATACCAATTTATACGTCTATCTGGTAGTACTTTTTTAGTACAAATTTCTTAAAATGTTTAGTACAGTATTTTCTGATACTTTTTTGTGCTAAATTATGGCGAAATTTAAATAATTTTCGAGCACTGTTTTATTATGAAAGTTTTTAAATTTTTTTAGTACAAATCGCTTCATTCTTTATTGTCCTAAATTTTTAAAAATCTTAGATAAGTTTTGGGCATTTTTTGATTTTTTTTTTTTTTTTTTTTTAGATAAGTTTTGTTATCCTTTGGCACTATTTTAAAAATTCATATTATGATTGTCAGTACTTTTTTTTGGTAGATTAAAAGTGTTTTAGTATTTTTTTTTTTGCTAGAAAAAAAGAGTTTTAGTACTTTTTTTGGTACTACTGCTACTGTGTATGGAACACATTTTTACGCCGTCTCTTCCTTAGCTGGCATTTTTTGACTACTTTATTGGCAAACATTGCTCTGTAACTATTTTATTGCCAATTTTTCTATATCCAAACAAAGTTTACATAATTATAACTGGCAAGAGCTTCTTGAGCTTTTTCGCAAATTAAGCTCACGCCGTGAAGTCAGAAGCTATAATTACTTTAATAACTTCAGCAACGTTTTTGTTTCACGTCAGCAAAAACGCTATTAATTTCTTGCTTTTCACAATTTGTATGTATATTTGTACATACTTTTATATGTATATATAAATCGTACATATGGTATATACATACATACATACATATATGTACATATATACCCACACAATTGCAATGAAATGCAGTGTACCAATGTGGCTATAAAAAGCCTAGACCCCAAAGTGGAGGTTAAAAATAAATGCACGCCAATGGTGGGACACACGCACACACACATACATGTATTTATATGCATATATATGTGTGTAGTCACAGCTATCCTGGGTCATGTCGCACGTGGAAAAGCAATTATTTTTAGCAGCATATTTCGTACATGTCAATGTATGTATGTATGTATGTATGTATGTGTGGTTGCACATGTGTACTGCTGTTGTTGCTGGCATTATGAGTGGGTAGGCATAAAAGCGTCACGGCAATAAATGGTCAGCGGGTCGGATTTATATAAAAATGTATTTATTTTTTACGTTTGATACAGCTGGCTAGGCCAAATAGCAGTGAGCGCAGGGGTAAAGCCGGACTGAGGAGCGCAACAATTTGCCGTTATGGCTGTGCGCGCTTGTGTGCGTGTGTCCAATTAAAACACTGTCGCGCTGACCACAGTTGGTCGCATTGTAAACTGTTGCATGCATGTACCGTTACGACTGTCGCGAGCAGCCTGTGTGCGGCGGCCTGCTAGACTAACGGTGTTACATTTTTTCATTACTGCTATGCTATTGAGTGGGTGTGCATGAGTACTTGCACATTTATATCAAATAATTCCGTGTAGGTGTGTGTGTCTATTTAATGCCTGCGCCGCATTGTCTGCGCCTGCTGACCGAAAATGGCGTGGCCGAAATGCTCGCTTTTCGCTCTGATAATTGACATTTATTGTTCTTCGACTTGCTGTAGCTGACTGGCATGTCGAATAAATAAATACACACACACATACATACATATATGTACTTGCCTTTTTGTAAATATATAAGTTTTGACTGGCATTGTAATAAAAATGGTAAGCAACAATTGCTAAAGATATGTATGAAAGTGAATGCGCAAACTTTCGTACAACGCGAACTTTTGCTATAAATAAATGTAGTCTTAGTCCTGCGACTTCCCAGATAATTATTCAGTTCTAGCAATTGTTTTTTGTTAATTTTTTCATATTAATTTTTGTTGTTACACAATGTTGCGCAAGCGTCTTGTATTATGCAAGGATGTTTTTACCTAATCTTTTGAAAGGAAAGAAGAAAAAATTAGATATTTAAAAAAATCTTAATTTGTTTTTTTTTAATTATTATTATTATTTTTTATTTTTTTATTGGGTAGTCGAAAAAGTCTTTTCGTATTTCTAATCAAATTTTAACATATTTTTTATATTTATACTAATAAATAAATAAACAAAAATGTACCATTTTGGTCGACCACTTTATGCCATTTTTCCGCTAGAGACATTATTCCAGCAGTGTAAAACCATTGTTGTGCTACACGAACTGATACAGCATCGTCTCCGTAGACTTCACAAATTTCATTGGTGGCTTGCTTGGCATTCTTCCCTTTTTTATTACAAAAATTTCAAAATATAGCGAATTTCTTTATTATTTTCACTCAACAGCTGTAACTTTTTTTCCACTTCCACGAATTTAATTGTTTTTTCTTTTGGTTAAATGAAGCTTGAAATCTCACCTTTCTAACACTATATATGATACAATGCGATTGGTAGCACTGGAGATATACGACTGCAACGACATCTATCGACAAAATACGAAAGGACTTTTTCAACTATCAATATAATATTATTTCATAAACCAAAAAAAAGTTAAATTTAATTTGTAGAATTTTTGTTGTCCTCGTTTATATTTTTTTTTTTTATTATTTGGAAAAGCACAGTTTTAAGGATTTTTTAATTAATTTTTTTTATTATAATTTATTTTTTTGTTTAATTTAAAATTTTTTAAATTAAAAAAACAAAAAATACGAATTTTGTTTTTCATTCAGAAAAACATTTTTTTTGCAATTTTTTATTCACAATTTTTTTTATTTTTAAGAAAACAAAAAAATATTTTACAATTGTTTTTAAATTTTTATTTATATTTTTTAGGAATTTTTTGTTTCCTAGTTTACAATTTTTTTTAATATTTAGAAAAATAATTTTTTTAAGATTTTTTTGCCAGTTTTCATTTCTCATTTAGAAAAACAAATTTTTTACCCAATTTTTTTTTTATTATTTAGAAAACAAAGAAATAGTATCCAATTTTTTATTTAAATTTATTTTATTATTTGAAAATAAAATTTTTTAAGTTTTTTTTAAATTTGTTTAGGAATCTTGTTTGTTCATAAAAAACATTACTCACATTTTTTCTTTACTTAGAAAACAAAAAAAAAAATATTTTTTAAATTTTTTAATATTTTTAGAAATTGTTTGTTTCTTAGTTTACATTTTTTTTTGATTATTTAGAAAACCAAAATTTTTACCTCAAATTTTTCATTATTTAAAAAAATAATTTTTTGCTAATATAGAGATAGATACATTTTCGTTGCCAGAAAGGCTTTTCAGTTAAAGTTTTAAAATACTAAATTAAAAAACCATAAGTGCAGTAAAAAATAAATGTTTTATACTATAGTAAAGCATTCTGATTTCAATATAATATTGTTTTATATTTTTTTATGAAATAACCTCTTTAAACGGTCTTTTGTAGAAAAAATATTTTTTATATAAAATGCCCTTAATTATATACATTTTTATATTGCTATTATATTGTATTTAAAATTACTAATCTTTAATGAAATAGTTCTTATTGAAAATAGGCCTGTCCTTCAAAAATTTTTTCTTTATTGCTTTTCCATAGAAAATTTTTTATTTGAAGGCCGTTGAAAATAAATAATATTTTTAGCAGATTTATTTTTCCGTCATAAGTATTTTATTTATATTTTCCATAGTATACAATTTATTTTCTTTTGCCGAAATTAAAACATACATATATCGACAAAACTATTCTTTGAAATAAATTAGTTACAAATACCTTATATTTTATTTTATTTTACATTTTTTTCTGTAACAAAATTCGAAAGAATTTTATTTCCGCTTATTTCGATAATATTTTTCTACCGGATTAAATAACTATTTAAAATTTAAGTAAAAAGTATCCAATAAGCCTTGTTTAGAAGCATTACAGAATAAACAAGTTTCGGTATACTTTTTCAAGCAATTTTTTGAATAAGATCTGCAGCAGTCACATTCCGAAAAGCAATTTTTTTTTTGCGAAACCGGCAGCAATAATTACTCCTTCGAGAACACTCAAAATTGCTATTACCTTTTCCCTACATTAATACCTTACTAACTACATACATATTTTCTCAATAACATTGTAGATCTAAAAAATATAGATCTATTTTTAAAGTCTACAGATACCGATCAATATCAATCAGAATTCAAGAGCGCGGCATTTCCGATAAGAAAGCATTAGCTATTACTATTTATATTTATATAAAAAAAAGCATATAGCTTCATATAGTCGGCTTGATTATGTCAACAATATAAAATTGTGAATCGTATCAGCTGAAAGTGATCTGTGCATTCTCACGAGCCACGGTTAGGCGATAAGCTTCTTTCTGTGCTGTGTCAGCACAAAACAAAACAAAACAATTCGCGAAAGCACGACGCGCTCAAAAGAATCAATGAGAGCGGTAGAAATCGCTTATCAATGGCTCAGCGACGCGTTAGAGCGCTTTTTGATCGTTTTTTCAAAACGCGCACAGTGAATTTAGTGTGAAAGTGTACGCAAAACTGAGCAGTTCTATTAAAATGCGAAACATTTGTAGGCGCGTGTTGTTTACCCGTATGCTCTTAACCTTGCTCTTGCTGGGCTATGTAAATAGTGACGTCAACGCCGCGACCGCTGCGGCAACGGATGAACGCACGTCAACGTACGCGAATGTGGCTCACAGCGATGCAACACCTGCACCCACCAGCGCGCCCAGTAGCGGTAAAAGTACACCGCCTGCCTGCGCAGCAGATTATTGGCCGCGTCAACTGGACACCATGCACGCTTATGTGGACGACGTAATGTGGCCTTGCGACGATTTCTATGAGTACGCATGTGGTAATTGGCGTGCACCATATCAATTGCGCGCGCGCGGTGCACATGACACACTGAGCGCCGTGAAAGCGGACAACAAACAACAATTAATGGCGTATCTATTGGAAAAGCAAGAGGCGCTTCATACGGACGCGCGCACAACGTTGCAGCGCAGTGAAAAGGTTGCAGTGCGTTTCTTCAATGCATGCGTCGAGCGCGTTACGGGCGAAAACAGCTACACCGGGCGTTCACATTTGAATGTGGAAGCCGCCACATTGCGTACATACACCGACGCGCTACGTCGCATAAGCGAGTGGCCAGTGCTGAACCCCAATTGGGAGGCGATTGACGCGAACAACACCCTGAACTGGGGCATATATTTAAGCGCGGAGTTGCGCCGCTACGGCGTGCAATCTCTGTGGCGTTTACTAGTCACCAGCACGCGATTACGCCCACAACAACTGCCCCTTTTCCCCGGGAATTAGGAAAATTTTATGCGTTGAGTACCAACGGGAGCAGAATAGGCGCATAGCAGGGTTTTGAGCAACATTTACAAAACGATCAATTTTTAAAATCTGAACGCCCAAAAGTTTTTAAAGCGACGCGTCCCCAACACGGGGTGGAAGCTGCGGGATGCGTTTTGCCGCCAAAAAAGGAACGGAGCAAAGTTTTTTTCCCTCACAGGGTGAGCGGAACCCCGATGCCCCTTTGCGAAAGGGGGTGGCGCATGCATACAACCGAAGGGGAAACCCACAGGGCAGGCCGCTGCCCACAAACGGGCCCCTGGAAAGCCATTATCGGCCCCCAAAAGGCCCTCGAACTGCCAAGGTATTGGGCCCCCTTTTCCACACGCCTGGACGGTATAGCATTGTTCCCTTTTATTGCCGGGGATGCATGGGCGATTCGAGGCCCCGATCCCGGGGGGGTAACTGGGGGCCGCTACCGGTTTCACAGGGTTCCCAGCAAGCGAGACGACGGGAGGGGCTTGAATGGGAAAACGGACCGGAAGGCCGCCCCCGGAAACTACGGCGTGAGGGGGAAAAAAACCCCAGGGAAACGAAGCTCTTTTCCTGGTTTTCGCCGTGGTGGGCAAAGTCGCGCCCAAATCGACGGGGATGCGCGCGTCCAGTGGGAGAATTTCAAGGTTCGCTCGGGATACGGGTTTTCACGGCCCCCCAACCCTAATGAATTGGGGGGTGGGGAATTCGGGGCCTTCTGAATTTTTCAAAGTTCCCAAAAACCGTTTTTGTGAGTAAAAAACGATGGGCAAAATCGTTTTATTTGAGGGTTTTTGTGGGGGGATGTTCCCTTTTGGCGGGGTTTACAAAAGGGGTTTTCCCAAAATTGCCCGTTCAGGAACGGGGAGAGGGATATCAAACCCCAGATCTTTGCACGGGGGCCAAAGGGCCTTTCCCCCCTGGCTTTTTTATAGGGTTGTTCGTGACCCAAAAGTTTGGTACGTTTTCAAATTTTTTTTTTGAAAGGTTCTATAATGCCATCTTTTCATAAAATTTAAAAACCCTATTTTTGGGGAAAAATTTTGTTAAAACCCCCCTGTTGCTGAAACCGGAGAACGATATCCCCCAATTTTTGTTTTTATTTTTGTTTTTTTTAGGGTTTTTTGAAGGTTGGGGGTCAGAGGATAATGAAAGGAGCAAATAGGAAATATTTTAAGGTTTTCCCCGGAAAAATGGGGAATTATTTTTTCTTGTTAAACTTTTTTAAAACGATTTTTATTTTCCCCGTGCCACCCGGGGGATTGTTTTTATAAATTTTTAATCTAATTTTCACATTTATTAAAATAAGGTTTTTAATTTTTTTTTTAAACCCAAAAAAACAAAAAAAAAAAATAGTAAAATTTAATTTTTCCCAAAAACCCTCCCCAAAACAGAAATAAAAAATCGTTTTTAAAAAATTTTTAAGTAGAAAGAAATATAATCCCAGTTTTCTCGCAGAATAGGGTTTTAATAAATTTTCCCCATTTTATCCCTTTTTTATTATCCAGCTATTTTTTAACCTCCAAAACCTTCTAAAAAAATAATGGGAAATGGGGGGTAAGCCCAAAATTTTACTTTAAAAATTTCCGTCGAAAAATTTTAAAAAAGGGGGATCGCCCTCCCTAAACCGGGAAATTTTAAAACCAAATCCGTTTCCAAAAAAATGGTTTTTAAATTTATGCCAAAAAATGGTTTTTTTAAAAACCCTTTTTTTAAAAAAAGAAAAAAGTAAAATTAGCAGAAAAAACCCCTTTTTAAAAACCGGGAAAAGGCCTTTGCCCCTGTGCAAAAAACTGATTTTTTTATTTTCCCCAAGGGTCTACGTTTGGGAAAAAAGCCCTTTTTTGGGAAAAACCCTTTTTGGAACCAGTTAAATTCATCGCAAGCATCCTGTACCCCCCAAAACCTCAAACAAAAACCCCGGTTTCTTTCCCTGCTCCGTGCCAGCTTTATTTAAACTACAAAAACGGTATATCTGGGAAAACGTTAAGAACAATATCAGAAGG